>NC_140217.1:14146283-14228783 GCF_951802725.1 Rutilus rutilus | reverse complement strand
AATTTACAGTTATTAGCTCTGACCAACAGGAAGTCAGATATTTTGGTTTGAATGTGGATTTATTTGCAAATTCAGCCTCTGCATTTTTACCCACTCCTGCTAAGTGGTTTATTTTATTCACACCAAACTTTTTCAACATGATGAAAATACATTAAAGATGCTAAATTGTGAACGGATATTGAATATCTCAAACGGTTTTGATATGGCGAGGGATTAAAATAATGTCAAAAAAGGAATCAGAAAACATCTCATATCTTTAAAAAATTTAATTATACACCATTTATTTTTATATAAAATTATACAAATATCAGAACTAAACCGAAACAGAACTAGTTTTGGGTTTATTCAGTTTTTTCAATTCAAGAATTATGTACAAGTTTAAAATCAGCCAGAATGCGCTATTTAGTAAAAAAAAAAAACGTCATACATAGGGCTATACTGCCCTCTTGTGTTCAAAATCAGGTAGGCCCATTGTATATTGTATTTATATATAAATATATTAGCGATGTGACTGAGAATTTTTTCCCACTGGTTAATCGATGTGTGACACCGCGGCGGGGGCTTTTAAATCGCTAACTTAAAGGGATACTCCACTTTAAATTGAAAATTCTGTCATCATATACTCACCCTCATGTTGTTTCAATCCTTTATGAATTTCTTTCTTCTGCTGAACAGAAAGGAAGATATTTAGAAGAATGTCAGTAACCAGACAGTTTCTGGTCTCATTGACTTCCATAGTATACCTACTATGGAAGTCAATGAGACCAGAAACTGTCTGGTTACTGACATTCTTCTAAATATCTTCGTTTCTGTTCAGCAGAAGAAAGAAATTCATAAAGGATTGAAACAACCAGCGCCACCTTTAGTCATAAGTGGGGGGGGGTTAGTTTTATCAACAGCAACAAAACTTGGTATGTGTATTGTTCTCATCAAGACGGACAACTTTCTAATTGACATTAACTACCTCCGACCAACAGGAAGAGAGATATTTTGGTTTGAATGTGGATTTTCTGAAGAATTTTCTCTCCCTCTCTCTGTGTCTCTGTGTGTGAGAGGGGAGGGGGGAATTTGACTATTGCTTTTATATTGTTAATCAAGGTTTCAGGGGCTTTTGGGGTCCTTAACGTGCTCAAAAACTCTTGAAACTTTGCACACAGGTCAGAACCCACGGCCATCAGGGCCGGGCTGAAGCTGGTACCCGGGCGTGGCTGGGGGGCTCAACAGCGCCCCCTTGAACGGGGTTCTAAAACTTGGTCCATATATCAAACACGCTTGCATGAATTAATATGAAACTCGGTACACATATAGATCTCATCGTGCCGAACAACTTTCCCCGGTCAAGTTTTACGCCAGCCCAACAGGAAGTCGGCTATTATGGGTTGTTTGGAAAACGCTTGCTGTGGAATGTGAAATACTCCTCCTAGAAAATTCACAGTGTCCCCTCCAAACTCGGTGTGCATGTAGTCAAGACTTTGAGGATGCTAAATTGCGGACGGATTTTTGATATCTCGAACGGTTTGGCCGTGGCGAGGAATCGAATTTATGGCGAGAAAAGAGAAACACGAAGTGGAATAACTTCTGCATACATTAACTGATCTTGATGAAACTTCAGCAGTGTGTTCGTGGTAAGAGGCCGATCAGATGGATGTAGCTATTGTGATTCAAAGTTATAGCGCCACCAACTGGCAGCAGGAAGTGTGTCACTTTCAACATGCTTTTGACAAAAGTGGGGGGGTTAGTTTTAACTACAGTAAAAAAAACTCAGTTCATATATTGATCTCATCGACCCGGACAACTTTCTAATTTAAAGTCATTAGCTCTGACCATCAGGAAGTCAGATATTTTGGTCTGAATGTGGATTTTTTTGCAAAATCAGCCTCTGAATTTTTAGCCACCTTTATCTAAGTGGTTTATTTTATTCCCACCAAACTTTTTCAACATGATAAAAATATATTAATGATGCTAAATTGTGAACGGATAATAAATATCTCAAACGGTTTTGCTATGGCGAGGGATTAAAGTATTGTATAAAAAGGAAACACTCAAAGGGACATATATTCTAAAAATGTAATTATACACCATTTATTACTATATAAAAGTATACAAATATCAGAACTTAACTCATTTTATTCTTTTTTTTTCAATTTAAGAATGAAGTTTAAGTTTAAAAACTGCCAGAATGGTTGTTTAGTCTAAACAATAAATAAATAAAGTCAAACATAGTGCTATACTGCCCTCTTGTGTTCAAAATCAGGTAGGCCTATTATATCTATATAAAAATATACTAGGTATGTGACGGTGAGAATATTTTACCACCGGTTAACTGACGTGTGACACCGCTGGGGGCTTTTTAATCGCTAACTTAAAAACGAAAGTAAAATATGTTCGTCCGCACGGACATTGATAATGGTGCGGAGCAGAGCGAGCGTTTTCAATAAATTTCTATGGAAGGAGGAATGACCTAAAAAACGTTGACTCTGTTCTGCTCGTTCCTCGCTGAGGACGCGCACCATTATGAATGCCTGTGCAGCCGTGAGCATTTTAGTTTCATTTTCTAGGCGGATTGCTTAAATGTATTTTAAAAATGCACAATGTTGTGTTTTTTGCTACTGTACAAAAATATAAGTTAACACTTTGCAGTTTGAATGATGTTCTGAACAAAATGACAGAGTATGTTTTTATGTGTCCACTGTTCAATCGCGCCCTCGTTTTAGTGATTCCATTTTTTCATTTAAGTTTTTTCATTGTTCTAATCAGGTCAGGCAAGTAAAATTACCTGTGTCTTATCCCTTACATTTTAATATAATATATATACACTACTGTTTGGCGTCAGTAAGATTTTTAAGCGAAGTTTCTTCTGCTCACCAAGGCTGCATTTATTTGATTAAAAATACGAACAAAAACAGTAATATTGTAAAATAGTATTCCAATTTAAAACAGCTGCTTTCTATTTTAATATATTTTAAACTGTTATTTATTCCTGTGATCAAAGCTGAGTTTTCAGCATCATTACTCCAGTCGTCACTGTCACATGATCCTTCAGAAATTATTCTAATATGATGATTGATGCTCAAGAAACATTCATTATTATTTTAAATGTCGAAAACAGTTGTGTACAGTCTTTGATGAATAGAAAGTTCAAAAGAACAGCATTTATCTGAAATCTAAAGCTTTTGTAACATTAAACACTACCGTTCAGAAGTTTGGGGTCAGTAATAATTTAAATTTAAATTTTGGGGGAAAGAAATAAAATAAATCAATACTTTTATTCATCGAGAATGAGTTAAACTGATCAAAAGTTACAGTACATACATTTATAATGTTAAAAAAAAATTATATTTGAAATAAATGCTGTTCTTTTGAACTTTACATTCATCAACGCATTTTGAAAAAAAAATCTGTACACAACTGTTTTCAACATTGAAAATAATAATTAATATTTATTGACCATCAATCATCATATTAGAATGATTTCTGAAGGATCATGTGACACTGAAGACGGGAGTAATGATGCTGAAAACTCAGCTTTGATCACATAAATTAATTACAGTGTAAAATATTTTAAACTGGAAAACAGCTGTTTTAAATTGGAATAATATTTCACAATATTACTGTTTTTGTTTGTATTTTTAATCAAATAAATGCAGCCTTAGTGAGCAGAAGAGACTTCTCCTAAAAACATAAAAAATCTTCCTGACCCCAAACTTTTGAACGGTGTGTATATATATATATATATATGTTTGTATAATATATATATATATATATATATATATATATATATATATATATATATATATATATATAAATATAGCTGCGAGCAGCGATGGAGGGCCAAAGCCGGCGGTACCGCCACCCCGGTGCCTTTAGGTAACTAAAGGCACCGGGGTTGCGGTGCCACCGGCTTGGGCCCGTAATTGCTGCTCGCAGCTATATTTATTATTATTATTATTATTTTGTCAACCTTTCGGGCACTTTTGGGGCTCTTAACATGCTCAAAAACTCTTGAAATTTTGCACACACGTCAGAACCCGCGGCCATCAGGGCCGGACTGAAGCTGGTACCCGGGCGTGGCAGGGGGGCTCGACAGCGCCCCCTGGAATGGTGTCCGAAAACTTGGTCCATAAATCAAACACACTTGCATATAATAATATGAAACTCAGTACACATATAGAACTCATCGGGCCGCACAACTTTGGTGCTCTAAGTTTTACGCCAGCCCAACAGGAAGTCAACTATTATGTGTTGTTTGAAAAACGCATCCTCTGGAATTTGAAATACTCCTCCTAGAAAATTCGTCCAATCACAACCAAACTCGGTCAGCATAAAGACAAGACATTGAGGATGCTAAATTGCGGACGGATTTTTGATATCTCGAACGGTTTGGCCGTGGCGAGGAAACTAATTTATAGCGAGAAAAGATAAACAGGAAGTGTGTTATAACTTCTGCATACATTAACTGATCTTGATGAAACTTCCGCAGTGTGTTCGTTGTAAGAGGCCGATCACATGGATGTGACTATTGTGAGTCAAAGTTATAGCGCCACCAACTGGCAGCAGGAAGTGTGTCACTTTCAAAATGCTTTGAAATCACTCTCTTATTTTACCCGATTTGCTTCAAATTTTATGTGTATAATGTAGACACACGGCAGATGTAGACCTGTGAAAGGTTTATTGATATCTTAGATACTGTTGCCGTGGCAACGCATCAAACTTTAATATTCTTTTCAGATGCTTTTGAGACTCTTAACATACTTGAAATTGGATGAAACTCGACAGACACATCACATTTATTAGCCAGTAGACATGTGCAAAGTTTCAGAAACGGGCGTGGTGAGGGGCTCAGTAGCGCCACCTTTAGTCAAAAATGGGGGCTTAGTTTTAAGTAGAGTCACAAAAATCGTTATGTATATTGTTCTCATCAAGCCGGACAACTTTCTAATTTATAGTCATAAGCTGTGACCAACAGGAAGTGAGATATTTTGGTTTGAATGTGATTTTTTGGATAATTCTCTCTCTCTCTCTCTCTGCCTCTGTGTCTCTGTGTGTGTGAGGGGTGGGGGGATTTGTCTTTTGAGTGAGATTTGTTTAAAATTCCTGTTTTTCAAGGTTTCAGGGGCTTTTGGGGCCTTTAACGTGCTCGAAAACTCTTGAAACTTTGCACACAGGTCAGAACCCGCGGCCATCAGGGCCAGGCTGAAGCTGGTACCCGGGCGTGGCAGGGGGGCTCAACAGCGCCCCCTGGAACGGGATCCGAACACTTGTCCATAAATCAAACACACTTGCATGTAATGATATGAAACTCGGTACACATATAGATCTCATCGGGCCGAACAACTTTCGTGCTCTATGTTTTACGCCAGCCCAACAGGAAGTCGGCAATTATGGGTTGTTTGGAGAACGCTTGCTGTGGAATTTGAAACACTTCTCCTAGAGAATTAATTAAATCACCACCAAACTCGGTGTGCATGAAGTCAAGACATTGAGGATGCTAAATTGCGGACGGATTTTTGATATCTCAAACGGTTTGGCGATATCTCAGAATTTCTCAGAATTTATGGCGAGAAAAGAGAAACACGAAGTGTTATAACTTCTGCACACATTAACTGATCTTGATGAAACTTCAGCAGTGTGTTCGTGGTAAGAGGCCGATCAGATGGATGTGACTATTGTGAGTCAAAGTTATAGCGCCACCAACTGGCAGCAGGAAGTGTGTCACTTTCAAAATGTTTTTGACAAAAGTGGGGGTGTTAGTTTTACCCACAATTACAAAAATCAGTACGTATATTGGTCTCATCGAGCCGGACAACTTTCTAATTGACAGTTATTAGCTCTGACCAACAGGAAGTCAGATATTTTGGTTTGAATGTGGATTTATTTGCAAATTCAGCCTCTGCATTTTTACCCACTCCTGCTAAGTGGTTTATTTTATTCACACCAAACTTTTTCAACATGATGAAAATACATTAAAGATGCTAAATTGTGAACGGATATTGAATATCTCAAACGGTTTTGATATGGCGAGGGATTAAAATTATGTCAAAAAAGGAATCAGAAAACATCTCATATCTTTTAAAAAAATTATTATACACCATTTATTTTTATATAAAATTATACAAATATCAGAACTAAACCGAAAAAAGTCATACATAGGGCTATACTGCCCTCTTGTGTTCAAAATCAGGTAGGCCCATTGTATATTGTATTTATATATAAATAAATTAGCGATGTGACTGAGAATTTTTTCCCACTGGTTAATCGATGTGTGACACCGCGGCGGGGGCTTTTAAATCGCTAACTTAAAGGGATACTCCACTTTAAATTGAAAATTCTGTCATCATATACTCACCCTCATGTTGTTTCAGTCCTTTATGAATTTCTTTCTTCTGCTGAACAGAAAGGAAGATATTTAGAAGAATGTCAGTAACCAGACAGTTTCTGGTCTCATTGACTTCCATAGTATACATTTTTTCCTACTATGGAAGTCAATGGGATCAGAAACTGTCTGGTTACTGACATTCTTCTAAATATTTTCCTTTCTGTTCAGCAGAAGAAAGAAATTCATAAAGGATTAAAACAACATGAGGGTGAGTATATGATGACAGAATTTTCATTTTAAAGTGAAATACGGACGTCAAGTAGGAATGAACTAAAAAAACATTCACTCTGTTCTGCTCGTTCCTCGCTGTAGACGCGTTATTGCCCGTGCAGCCGTGAGCATTTTAGTTTCATTTAAAAAATAGCGCCATTTCGGGGGTGGGATTGCTTGAATGTTTTTTTACAAAAGCACAATGTTGTGTTTTATTGCGAGTGTACATAAATATATGTAAACACATTGCAGTTTAAATGATGTCCTGTATGAACAAAACGAAGGAGTAGCCTATGTTTTTATGTTTCCACTGTTTGATCGCGCCCACGCCTCACACACACACACACACACACACACACACACACACACACACACACTGTGCATTCCAGCATTGCAATCTTGACATCGCAGCCGGTTCATTACAGCCGTAATAAAATATAATAATAATTAAAGCTGCAAGCAGCGATGAAAAGGGCCCTCGCACCCCTGCCGCCGCCACCCGGCGCCTTTAGGAAAGGCCTTAAGATTACACTCACCAAATTTGAAGAGGATCAGATCAAAACTGTAGGAGGAGATCGTTAAAGTACAACATCAGGAAATTACGAAAAATGCCCAAAATCTAGGAGGAAGTTCAAAATAGCTCACTTCCTGTTGTGTTTAGGGCTATGCTCCAAGAGACTTTTCTGTAGGTATTGGGTCAATACATGTATGCACCAAATTTCATACCTGTACGTGAAACCAGGAGCCGGGGCAAAATGTGGGGGCAATAATTTACCGAATTTGCCCCCCCCCCCCCCAATTCTGAAAACCATATCACACGTAAATTTTCACCACTTCTGAAGCGTGTGCAAAGTTTCATGATTTTTCGAGCATGTTTTGTATTTGCCACACTTCCTGCAACCAGCAGGTGGCGCTATTGCTATAACCAAATATGAGCATGGTCATGTGTTCAGGACAGGACTCTTATCAAACATGTGAAGTTTGGGACAGATTGGAAATTGTATGCCTGAGTTACTGCAGGCTGTCTGTGGTTGCCTAGCAACATCGGAACTGCAAGCAACATTAATATTGAACTTATCTGATCATGCATATATCACCAGAAGGCCGAAATTGGGTGAACATTTGTCAGGCCGCGAGGGCACACCCTTCGACGAAAACTCTAGATCTTCGCAATTTAACGTCACAACGGCCTTAAGATTACACTCACCAAATTTGAAGAGGATCAGATAAAATCTGTAGGAGGAGTTCGTTAAAGTACAACATCAGGAAATTACGAAAAATGCCCAAAATCTAGGAGGAAGTTCAAAACAGCTCACTTCCTGTTGTGTTTAGGGCTATGCTCGAAGAGACTTTTCTGTAGGTATTGGGTCATTACATGTATGTACCAAATTTCATACCTGTACGTGAAACCAGGAGCCGGGGCAAAATGTGGGGGCAATAATTTACCGAATTTGCCCCCCCCAATTCTGAAAACCATATCACACGTAAATTTTCACCACTTCTGAAGCGTGTGCAAAGTTTCATGAGTTTTCGAGCATGTTTAGGCCCTCTAAAAAGCGATTCATTTTGGAGAAGAAGAAGAAGAAGAAGAATAATAAACGGAGCAAAAACAATAGGGTCCTCTCACCATCGGTGCTCGGGCCCTAATAAAGCTGCAAGCAGCGATGAAAAGGGCCCTCGCACCCCTGCCGCCGCCACCCGGCGCCTTTAGGAAAGGCCTTAAGATTACACTCACCAAATTTGAAGAGGATCAGATCAAAACTGTAGGAGGAGTTCGTTAAAGTACAACATCAGGAAATGGCGAAAACTGCACAAAATCTGAGAGGAAGTTCAAAATAGCTGACTTCCTGTTGTGTTTAGGGCTATGCTCCAAGATACTTTTTTGTAGGTATTGGGTCATTACATGTATGTACCAAATTTCATACCTGTACGTGAAACGTAGAGCCGGGGCAAAATGTAGGGGCAATAAGTAAGCCATTTTGCCCCACCCAATTTTGAAAACCACATCACACGTAAATTTTCACCACTTCTGAAAGCGTGTGCAAAGTTTCATGATTTTTCGAGCACATTTTGTATTTGCCACACTTCCTGCTACCAGCAGGTGGCGCTATTGCTATAACCATAATGATCATGGTCATGTGTTCAGGACAGGACTCTTATCAAACATGTGAAGTTTGGGGCAGATTGGAAATTGTATGCCTGAGTTACTGCAGGCTGTCTGTGGTTGCCTAGCAACATCGGAACTGCAAGCAATATTGACAGAGAACTTATCTGATCATGCATATATCACCAAAAGGCCGAAATTGGGTGAACATTTGTCAGGCCGCCGAGGGCACACCCTTCGACGAAAACTCTAGATCTTCGCAATTTAACGTTGCAAAGGCCTTAAGATTACACTCACGAAATTTGAAGAGGATCAGATCAAAACTGTAGGAGGAGTTCGTTAAAGTACAACATCAGGAAATTACGAAAAATGCACAAAATCCAGGAGGAAGTTCAAAATAGCTCACTTCCTGTTATGTTTAGGGCTATGATCCAAGAGACTTTTTTGTAGGTATTGGGTCATTACATGTATGTACCAAATTTCATACCTGTACGTGAAACGTAGAGCCGGGGCAAAATGTGGGGGCAATAATTTACCGAATTTGCCCCACCCAATTTTGAAAACCACATCACACGTAAATTTTCACCACTTCTGAAGCGTGTGCAAAGTTTCATGAGTTTTCGAGCATGTTTAGACCCTCTAAAAAGCGATTCACTTTGGAGAAGAAGAAGAAGAAGAAGAATAAACGGAGCAAAAACAATAGGGTCCTCTCACCATCTGTGCTCGGGCCCTAAATATAAATAGTCAACCTATTTGCAGCAAATGATAGTAGATTTTAGATCAATATATTTGTTTTCCTTACAATTTTAATTAACACTAACTTTATTCTCATCTGAATTATAAATAATTTATTTCTGTATAAAATAATACTACCATTAAAAAATACATTTGATTGTCTTTTTTAATCAATGGAGAATGTGTGACTTAAAAATAAACAGATTAGTGCTCGGTTTGAGGACAAGAAATGAAAACCAATGCAATATGATGAATGTCCAAAAACGTTCGCTCTTCTCTGCCCGTTCCTCGCCTCGCCATATATATATATATATATATATATATATATATTATTATTATTATTTTTTTTTTTTTTTACATATATATAATGTATATATATATATATTTTTGTTACATATATATAATGTATATATATATATTTTTTTTTTGTTACATTTATATATATATATAAATATAGCTGCGAGCAGCGATGGAGGGCCCAAGGCGGTGACACCGCCACCCCGGTGGCTTTAGTGTAACTAAAGGCACCAGAGTGGCGGTGCCACCGGCTTGGGCCCGCAATCGCTGCTCGCAGCTATATTTAGGGCCCAAGCCCTGAAAGGGCGCAGAGCCCTATTGTTCTTCTAAGGATTATTAGGGCCCAAGCCCTGAAAGGGCGAAGGCCCTATTGTTTTCGGTAGGATTATTGTTTATTAGGGCCCAAGCCCTGAAAGGGCGCAGAGCCCTATTGTTCTTCTAAGGATTATTTATTAGGGCCCAAGCCCTGAAAGGGCGAAGGCCCTATTGTTTCCGGTAGGATTATTTATTATTAGGGCCCAAGCCCTGAAAGGGCGAAGGCCCTATTGTTTTCGTTAGGATTATTAGGGCCCAAGCCCTGAAAGGGCGAAGGCCCTATTGTTTTCGGTAGGATTATTATTATTATTTTTCTTACGACTATTTAGGCATTTTTGGGGCCCTTAACATGCTCAAAAACTCTTGAAACTTTGCACACGAGTCAGAACCCGCGGCCATCAGGGCCGGGCTGAAGCTGGTACCCGGGCGTGGCAGGGGGGCTCGACAGCGCCCCCTGGAATGGTGTCCGAAAACTTGGTCCATAAATCAAACACACTTGCATATAATAATATGAAACTCAGTACACATATAGAACTCATCGGGCCGAACAACTTTTGTGCTCTAAGTTTTACGCCAGCCCAACAGGAAGTCAACTATTATGTGTTGTTTGAAAAACGCATCCTCTGGAATTTGAAATACTCCTCCTAGAAAATTCGTCCAATCACAACCAAACTCGGTCAGCATAAAGACAAGACATTGAGGATGCTAAATTGTGGACGGATTTTTGATATCTCGAACGGTTTGGCCGTGGCGAGGAAACTAATTTATAGCGAGAAAAGATAAACAGGAAGTGTGTTATAACTTCTGCATACATTAACTGATCTTGATGAAACTTCCGCAGTGTGTTCGTTGTAAGAGGCCGATCACATGGATGTGACTATTGTGAGTCAAAGTTATAGCGCCACCAACTGGCAGCAGGAAGTGTGTCACTTTCAAAATGCTTTGAAATCACTCTCTTATTTTTACCCGATTTGCTTCAAACTTTATGTGTATAATGTAGACACACGGCAGATGTAGACCTGTGAAAGGTTTATTGATATCTTAGATACTGTTGCCGTGGCAACGCATCAAACTTTAATATTCTTTTCAGATGCTTTTGAGACTCTTAACATACTTGAAATTGGATGAAACTCGACAGACACATCACATTTATTAGCCAGTAGACATGTGCAAAGTTTCAGAAACGGGCGTGGTGAGGGGCTCAGTAGCGCCACCTTTAGTCAAAAATGGGGGCTTAGTTTTAAGTAGAGTCACAAAAATCGTTATGTATATTGTTCTCATCAAGCCGGACAACTTTCTAATTTATAGTCATAAGCTGTGACCAACAGGAAGTGAGATATTTTGGTTTGAATGTGATTTTTTGGAGAATTCTCTCTCTCTCTCTCTCTGCCTCTGTGTCTCTGTGTGTGTGAGGGGTGGGGGGATTTGTCTTTTGAGTGAGATTTGTTTAAAATTCCTGTTTTTCAAGGTTTCAGGGGCTTTTGGGGCCTTTAACGTGCTCGAAAACTCTTGAAACTTTGCACACAGGTCAGAACCCGCGGCCATCAGGGCCAGGCTGAAGCTGGTACCCGGGCGTGGCAGGGGGGCTCAACAGCGCCCCCTGGAACGGGATCCGAACACTTGTCCATAAATCAAACACACTTGCATGTAATGATATGAAACTCGGTACACATATAGATCTCATCGGGCCGAACAACTTTCGTGCTCTAAGTTTTACGCCAGCCCAACAGGAAGTCGGCAATTATGGGTTGTTTGGAGAACGCTTGCTGTGGAATTTGAAACACTTCTCCTAGAGAATTAATTAAATCACCACCAAACTCGGTGTGCATGAAGTCAAGACATTGAGGATGCTAAATTGCGGACGGATTTTTGATATCTCAAACGGTTTGGCCGTGGCGAGGACATGAATTTATGGCGAGAAAAGAGAAACACGAAGTGTTATAACTTCTGCACACATTAACTGATCTTGATGAAACTTCAGCAGTGTGTTCGTGGTAAGAGGCCGATCAGATGGATGTGACTATTGTGAGTCAAAGTTATAGCGCCACCAACTGGCAGCAGGAAGTGTGTCACTTTCAAAATGTTTTTGACAAAAGTGGGGGTGTTAGTTTTACCCACAATTACAAAAATCAGTACGTATATTGGTCTCATCGAGCCGGACAACTTTCTAATTGACAGTTATTAGCTCTGACCAACAGGAAGTCAGATATTTTGGTTTGAATGTGGATTTATTTGCAAATTCAGCCTCTGCATTTTTACCCACTCCTGCTAAGTGGTTTATTTTATTCACACCAAACTTTTTCAACATGATGAAAATACATTAAAGATGCTAAATTGTGAACGGATATTGAATATCTCAAACGGTTTTGATATGGCGAGGGATTAAAATAATGTCAAAAAAGGAATCAGAAAACATCTCATATCTTTAAAAAAAATTATTATACACCATTTATTTTTATATAAAATTATACAAATATCAGAACTAAACCGAAACAGAACTAGTTTTGGGTTTATTCAGTTTTTTCAATTCAAGAATTATGTACAAGTTTAAAATCAGCCAGAATGCGCTATTTAGTAAAAAAAAAGTCATACATAGGGCTATACTGCCCTCTTGTGTTCAAAATCAGGTAGGCCCATTGTATATTGTATTTATATATAAATATATTAGCAATGTGACTGAGAATTTTTTTCCACTGGTTAATCGATGTGTGACACCGCGGCGGGGGCATTTAAATCGCTAACTTAAAGGGATACTCCACTTTAAATTGAAAATTCTGTCATCATATACTCACCCTCATGTTGTTTCAGTCCTTTATGAATTTCTTTCTTCTGCTAAACAGAAAGGAAGATATTTAGAAGAATGTCAGTAACCAGACAGTTTCTGGTCTCATTGACTTCCATAGTATACATTTTTTCCTACTATGGAAGTCAATGGGATCAGAAACTGTCTGGTTACTGACATTCTTCTAAATATTTTCCTTTCTGTTCAGCAGAAGAAAGAAATTCATAAAGGATTAAAACAACATGAGGGTGAGTATATGATGACAGAATTTTAATTTTAAAGTGAAATACGGACGTCAAGTAGGAATGAACTAAAAAAACATTCACTCTGTTCTGCTCGTTCCTCGCTGTAGACGCATTATTGCCCGTGCAGCCGTGAGCATTTTAGTTTCATTTAAAAAATAGCGCCATTTCGGGGGTGGGATTGCTTGAATGTTTTTTTACAAAAGCACAATGTTGTGTTTTATTGCGAGTGTACATAAATATATGTAAACACATTGCAGTTTAAATGATGTCCTGTATGAACAAAACGAAGGAGTAGCCTATGTTTTTATGTTTCCACTGTTCGATCGCGCCCACGCCTCACACACACACACACACACTGTGCATTCCAGCATTGCAATCTTGACGTCGCAGCCGGTTCATTACAGCCGTAATAAAATATAATAATAAATATAAATAGTCAACCTATTTGCAGCAAATGATAGTAGATTTTAGATCAATATATTTGTTTTCCTTACAATTTTAATTAACACTAACTTTGTTCTCATCTGAATTATAAATAATTTATTTCTGTATATGTCACGTAGAGAAATGCCGAAAGGCCTGGGAGAAGGTAGGAAGGCTCAGTACAAGGGAGTGGTTTTCCAAATACCAGACGTGATTTATTTTAGAAGCTGCATCTTCAAGAAGCAGTCCACAAGGTGCACAAAAATAAACAAAGAAACAAAAGAAACAAAAAAAAAAACACTTAATGCAACAAGCACTGGTGTTACAAAAACCAAAAATAAAATGCTGTGAGCAGCAAAAACTGGCACTAAACAATGCCTAGTGGCACATCCACATTGGTAACAGCATGTCTCACCTCAGACAAGTTCACATGTTTGCACAGAATTCACAGGATGCAACCCCCCTTACTCTGCTCATACCTTTGTTTAAATACATAAGTTTCCCGCCCAAACACTGGTGGATCAAACCATATGCACGGGGGGAACCTTTCTCCAAATCACACAACCGACTTTCACAGCAAAACATTTGTAGCTACATAACTAATATACATTCTCATAAACTCATTTTTTCCTAAAGTAACCATAATACAAACATACATAACAAACACTCAAACATTAACACTTCATAGCACTCATGTCTCCCTCCATTTTGTAAAATGGTACGTTCCGGATATGCACACTACCAGAACCCACCTCTAAACACTGGATTAGACAGACAAGATCTAATATGTGCTGTAAAATGCAAACTTACACAATAAATAATTTAACAAACAAGGACTCTTGTATTCTTCACCACATTAACACATGGAACACATGATCTTGGAACTGTCCATCAACATACCCATTGTCAACACACAAAATACAACAAACTTTAGGCTGGCACCCTAGTGATGATGTAATTAACCTAGCCCATCATCACATACCCCCCTCCTCAAGACAGCCACTCTTCAAGAGAGGCGTGACAAAAAGTCTGCAATAATGTTCAATGTTCCAGCCCTATATTGGACTTTGAACTTAAAAGGTTGGAGAGAAAGATACCACCGTGTAACTCTTGCATTACTGTCTCTCATTTTATTGATCCATTGCAATGCCCTATGATCAGTCTCAAGAACAAAGTCTTTGCCAATCAAATAATACTTTAAAGTGTCCAGGGCCCATTTAATGGCCAACGCTTCTTTTTCAACCGTTGAATAGTTAGTCTCCCGAGGAAACAACTTTCTGCTAATGTACTGTACTGGGTGTCGGTCTTGTCCCTCCCCTTGTAACAGTACCGCACCCAATCCCAGTCCAGATGCATCGGTTTGAACAACAAAAGGAAGGTCAAAGTTTGGGCTCTGTAGGACGGGATCTTTACACAGGCAAGCCTTTAAATCTTGAAAAGCCTGCTCACACTCTGGGGTCCACTTGACCTTTATGGGGCTACTCTTCCTTGTGAGATTCGTTAATACTGCCGCTCTGCTGGCAAAATTTGGAACAAATCTCCTGTACCAGCCCACCAAGCCCAGAAACGATCGAACACTCTTCTTCGTTGTTGGGGGTACACACGACAAGATAGCTTGCACTTTATCCACTTGAGGCCTGATTGATCCTCCCCCCACAACGTAGCCCAAATAAGAGACCTCCTGCTTGGCAATTTGGCACTTTTTGGCATTGACAACCAGACCTGCATGATGGATCTTATCGAACACTTCAGCAAGATGTTCCAGATGTTCTTCCCACGAATCGCTGTAAATGACTATGTCATCGATATAAGCTGCTGCAAAACTGTCCACTTCTCTCAATACCTGGTCCACCAAGCGCTGAAAAGTTGCTGCCGCCCCCTGCAGGCCAAAAGGCATAAATTTAAAATGATATAATCCAGAAGGAACACGGAAAGCAGTCAGTTCTTTAGCCGAGTCAGCCAATGGCACTTCCCAATATCCTTTGCATAAGTCAAGAGTTGTTAAATACTTAGCTTTGCCCAGTCGTTCAATTAGCTCATCAACTCTTGGCATTGGGTATGGATCAAAAGCAGACACTGCATTAAGCTTCGAGAAATCCACACAGAACCTGAGTGAACCATCCTTTTTTGGTACCAGCACCACTGGACTACACCATTCGCTCCTCGATGGTTCTATGATGTCTAAATCAAGCATCAATTTCACTTCCTCTTTCAAAGCGGGAATCAGGCGGGCGGGCACTCTACAATGAGTCTGCCTTATGGGATCTGTCGGCAGTAGGCGAATATCATGCTGAAGAAGATCTGTTTTCCCAGGCTGATCACTGAAAAGATTCTCTGGTACCCGTTTCCAGAACTCTCTCTGCTGTTTAGGTGTAAGATGATCTACTGCTGGAAAGGTGATTGACTTTTGATTGACTGGAAAGTATTGCTCCTCCAGTTCCTCTTCTTCATCCACCCTTCTTGCCCACAGCTGCTCTGACCACGAGCCCTTTCTCTCATGCCACGGTCTTAAGAGGTTGATATGAAAGACTTGGGACTTCTTTCTGCGATCCGGTAAAGAGATCTCATAGTTAGTAGCACTTAGTTTCCGTAACACTTCATATGGCCCCTGCCACTTGGCCAGCAATGAACTGTCAGATGTGGGAAGAAGCAGCAGCACCTTCTGACCTGGACTTAAGGTTCTCTTCCTGCTTGACTGATCGTACCATTGTTTTTGATGTTGTTGTGCCTTAGCCATGTTAACTCTTACCAACTCTGCCATTGAGTCCATCTTCTCCCTCATCTTAATGACATATGACAAGATGTTGGTCTGCTCGCTTGCATTGTCTCCTTCCCATGCCTCCTTTAAGACATCCAAAGGTCCACGAACCTGACGTCCGTAGAGCAGCTCAAAGGGAGAATAGCCTGTAGACGATTGTGGAACTTCTCGATAGGCAAACATCAAGTACGGCAACCACTGGTCCCAGTCTGCACCTGTATCAGACACAAACTTGCGCAACATTGATTTCAATGTCTGATTGAACCTTTCTACCATACCGTCAGTCTGAGGATGATAAGGAGTGGTCTTAATAGGGTGTATACGCAACATTGAATACACTTGCTTAATTTGTCTGGATGTAAAATTGGTTCCCTGATCTGTAATTATCTCTTTGGGTAAGCCTACCCGTGAAAAGAGCTGAACAAGGGCATTGACAATTTGTCTCGTCTTTGTGTTTTTAAGAGGAAAAACCTCTGGATATTTAGTAGCATAATCTGCAATAACCAGAATATACCGATTTCCTGTTCTACTCTTTTCTAAAGGACCCACTATATCCATAGCAATGCGAGAAAACGGAATGTCAATAATAGGGAGACTCACAAGAGGCGCTCTATCGCCCTTTCTAGCTGGACTCACCAGCTGACACTCTGGACAAGACTTACAAAAATCCATTACGTCCATATACAGTCTGGGCCAATAAAATCCTCTAGCAATTCTGGCTAGCATTTTCTGCTGGCCTAAATGCCCCGCCCACGGTACAGAATGACCTAACTCCAATATCCTCAGTCTCATGGATTCAGGGACCACTAACCTCTCTCCCTCAGCACTTACCAGGTACAGCCTATCCTCTTTAATCACAAAACGATCTTTCTGCAGCAAAGCTGACTCAGTGTTTCCCTTGCCCACCTTCTCAAACAAGGGTTTCAGGGTTTTATCTTGCCTTTGAAGTTCCACTATATCATGAGGAATGCATTCAATATCATCTGCATTAGGTTCAGGCAATTTTTCGACCATTTCTGTACCCTCAACTTTGTTCTGACGCCTCTCACGTCTAGATTTCCTAGTTTTAGGACCCCCACCAAAAGGTAACTCTTGCAGCAGCTGTTTACAGGTCTTATCATGCTTAGCCTGGGCTCTTGTTACCATCCTGACTTCAGCTATCTCCCTGTCATTCTGCAAAAGATCTACTAGAAAAGGCACATCTCTACCTAAAATAACTGGATAGGGCGCCTGGTCCATCACACCAACTAACAGATAATAAGCTTGCCCGTTTATTTCAATTAGAACATCAGCTTTGGGGTATTCTTTTTCATCACCATGAATACAGCGAACTCTCAATTTGTCCTGCATCAATGCGTTACCCTCCTCCAAACATTCAGTCCTTACTAACGTTTGGCTTGAACCAGAATCAACAAGAGCTTTAAAGAATTTACTCCCTATCTTTACCTCAATTACAGTGTCTGGATTCGACTCCACCTCATTTAACCCCAAAGAGGATCTTGGTACATAACAAAGGCGGGTATTCGTAACCTTCTGTAAAGGGCAATCTGCTTTCTTATGCCCTGGCTGGCCACATCCATGACAAATAATCACCGCTTTACCCTTATACTGATTAACTGCCCCCTGCTGTTTACCACTGTTAGTACCAGAACCGAACTGTGATGATACCCCGGTATTAGAACTAAAATGACTCAGACCACTACCCCAACCATCCCCAGACTTACCGGTTGAGCTGTTGTTATAGGATCGCCATCGTCTTGGTTGATACAAAGATCGTCTTGCAGCCATAAAGGCCTCCGCCATCTCTGCTGCTTGTTTAGATGAGGTAGGGTTATTCTGTCTCACCCATGTTCTTGTCTCTGGATTGAGTAATTTGAGGAACTGTTCTAGCACAATCTGGTCACCGATCTCCTCCTTTGTTCGACTCTTAGGATTCATCCATTTCTCATATAAGTCTCTTAGTCTTACTTGCAACTCCCTTGGAGTCTCATCTTCCTGAGCATTGTATGCTCTGAAACGCTGTCTATACATTTCCACATTTATTTCAAACTTGTCAAGAATAGCCTGTTTGACCAAGCCATAGTTTAGTGAATCATCTGGCTCCATGGCCACATAAGCTGCCCTCGCTTTACCAGATAAGAGAGGTAACAAATGCAACACCCAGTCTTGCCTTGGCCATCTGCATGCTTGAGCAATACGTTCAAAAGTTGTTAGATAGTGTTCTATGTCCTCATCATGGGTCCAAGGAAGCATTCTCGGAGTCTGTAAACATGACATTGCAGGTCCTTGTCCCTCGGTTAGATCCTCACCTCCTGAAGCAAAGTCATCGTCCTGTAAGGGTTGTCGACTTGAATGAATGGTTGAAGGCCGACGCACCGCCGTATCTGCTGACGTAGTTGCAGGTATTGCCATCCCTGCCAGTGACTGTCGTTGTTGGTCTTGATGAACTTCAGACTGCAGCTGTGAAAACTGATGGTGCAGCACCTGCCATTTATGCTCTTGGCGCTGCGCCTCTCTTTCCAAACGCTCCTCTCTTTGATGTTGCTTACGTAAAAACTTTTGCATCATATCCATAAGTTGGTCAGCTGTACTCCCAGCTACAACTTCACTTTGGTCTGGAACCGTGCATGTTGACACGGACTCATCTGGAACATTAGACTCGTCCCTTGCCTTTGCTGCATCTTGCTTCTTTGGTGGCATTTTTGCTTAATATGTCAGACAATGTCTCTTGCCACCCAACTTGACAAAGGGTTTGTTACACCACTCAACCTGCAGCCTCCACATGCACTAGCCTCCTATTGGCCTGGAAGTACCGCTGCCACCATGTGTCACGTAGAGAAATGCCGAAAGGCCTGGGAGAAGGTAGGAAGGCTCAGTACAAGGGAGTGGTTTTCCAAATACCAGACGTGATTTATTTTAGAAGCTGCATCTTCAAGAAGCAGTCCACAAGGTGCACAAAAATAAACAAAGAAACAAAAGAAACAAAAAAAAAAACACTTAATGCAACAAGCACTGGTGTTACAAAAACCAAAAATAAAATGCTGTGAGCAGCAAAAACTGGCACTAAACAATGCCTAGTGGCACATCCACATTGGTAACAGCATGTCTCACCTCAGACAAGTTCACATGTTTGCACAGAATTCACAGGATGCAACCCCCCTTACTCTGCTCAGACCTTTGTTTAAATACACAAGTTTCCCGCCCAAACACTGGTGGATCAAACCATATGCACGGGGGGAACCTTTCTCCAAATCACACAACCGACTTTCACAGCAAAACATTTGTAGCTACATAACTAATATACATTCTCATAAACTCATTTTTTCCTAAAGTAACCATAATACAAACATACATAACATACATAACAAACACTCAAACATTAACACTTCATAGCACTCATGTCTCCCTCCATTTTGTAAAATGGTACGTTCCGGATATGCGCACTACCAGAACCCACCTCTAAACACTGGATTAGACAGACAAGATCTAATATGTGCTGTAAAATGCAAACTTACACAATAAATAATTTAACAAACAAGGACTCTTGTATTCTTCACCACATTAACACATGGAACACATGATCTTGGAACTGTCCATCAACATACCCATTGTCAACACACAAAATACAACAAACTTTAGGCTGGCACCCTAGTGATGATGTAATTAACCTAGCCCATCATCACAGTATAAAATAATACTACCATTAAAAAATACATTTGATTGTCTTTTTTAATCAATGGAGAATGTGTGACTTAAAAATAAACAGATTAGTGCTCGGTTTGAGGACAAGAAATGAAAACCAATGCAATATGATGAATGTCCAAAAACGTTCGCTCTTCTCTGCCCGTTCCTCGCCTCGCCATATATATATACAGTGAGGAAAATAAGTATTTGAACACCCTGCTATTTTGCAAGTTCTCCCACTTGGAAATCATGGAGGGGTCTGAAATTGTCAGCGTAGGTGCATGTCCACTGTGAGAGACATAATCTAAAAAAAAAAATCCAGAAATCACAATATATGATTTTTAAACTATTTATTTGTATGATACAGCTGCAAATAAGTATTTGAACACCTGTCTATCAGCTAGAATTCTGACCCTCAAAGACCTGTTAGTCTGCCTTTAAAATGTCCACCTCCACTCCATTTATTATCCTAAATTAGATGCACCTGTTTGAGCTCGTTAGCTGCATAAAGACACCTGTCCACCCCATACAATCAGTAAGAATCCAACTACTAACATGGCCAAGACCAAAGAGCTGTCCAAAGACACTAGAGACAAAATTGTACACCTCCACAAGGCTGGAAAGGGCTACGGGGAAATTGCCAAGCAGCTTGGTGAAAAAAGGTCCACTGTTGGAGCAATCATTAGAAAATGGAAGAAGCTAAACATGACTGTCAGTCTCCCTCGGACTGGGGCTCCATGCAAGATCTCACCTCGTGGGGTCTCAATGATCCTAAGAAAGGTGAGAAATCAGCCCAGAACTACATGGGAGGAGCTGGTCAATGACCTGAAAAGAGCTGGGACCACCGTTTCCAAGGTTACTGTTGGTAATACACTAAGACGTCATGGTTTGAAATCATGCATGGTACGGAAGGTTCCCCTGCTTAAACCAGCACATGTCAAGGCCCGTCTTAAGTTTGCCAATGACCATTTGGATGATCCAGAGGAGTCATGGGAGAAAGTCATGTGGTCAGATGAGACCAAAATAGAACTTTTTGGTCATAATTCCACTAAACGTGTTTGGAGGAAGAAGAATGATGAGTACCATCCCAAGAACACCATCCCTACTGTGAAGCATGGGGGTGGTAGCATCATGCTTTGGGGGTGTTTTTCTGCACATGGGACAGGGCGACTGCACTGTAATAAGGAGAGGATGACCGGGGCCATGTATTGCGAGATTTTGGGGAACAACCTCCTTCCCTCAGTTAGAGCATTGAAGATGGGTCGAGGCTGGGTCTTCCACCATGACAATGACCCGAAGCACACAGCCAGGATAACCAAGGAGTGGCTCTGTAAGAAGCATATCAAGGTTCTGGCGTGGCCTAGCCAGTCTCCAGACCTAAACCCAATAGAGAATCTTTGGAGGGAGCTCAAACTCCGTGTTTCTCAGCGACAGCCCAGAAACCTGACTGATCTAGAGAAGATCTGTGTGGAGGAGTGGGCCAAAATCCCTCCTGCAGTGTGTGCAAACCTGGTGAAAAACTACAGGAAACGTTTGACCTCTGTAATTGCAAACAAAGGCTACTGTACCAAATATTAACATTGATTTTCTCAGGTGTTCAAATACTTATTTGCAGCTGTATCATACAAATAAATAGTTAAAAAATCATACATTGTGATTTCTGGATTTTTTTTTTAGATTATGTCTCTCACAGTGGACATGCACCTACGATGACAATTTCAGACCCCTCCATGATTTCTAAGTGGGAGAACTTGCAAAATAGCAGGGTGTTCAAATACTTATTTTCCTCACAGTATATATATATATATATTTATTTATTTATTTATTTTTTGTTACATATATATATAATGTATATATATATATATATTATTTTTTTTGTTATATATATATATAAATATAGCTGCGAGCAGCGATGGAGGGCCCAAGCCGGTGACACCGCCACCCCGGTGACTTTAGTGTAACTAAAGGCACCAGGGTGGCGGTGCCACCGGCTTGGGCCCGCAATCGCTGCTCGCAGCTATATTTATTATTATTTTTTCAACCTTTCGGGCACTTTTGGGGCCCTTAACGTGCTCGAAAACTCTTGAAACTTTGCACACGGGTCCGAACCCGCGGCTATTAGGGCCGGGCTGAAGCTGGGACACGGGCGTGGCAGGGAGGCTCGACAGCACCCCCTGGAACGGGGTCCGAAAACTTGGTCCATAAATCAAACACGCTTGCATGTAATAATATGAAACTCGGTACACATATAGATCCCATCGGGCCGAACAACTTTCGTACTTTTACTTTTTACGCCAGCCCAACAGGAAGTCGGCTATTATGGGTTGTTTGGAAACGCATGCTGTGGAATTTAATGTACTCCTCCTAGGGAATTCATCCATTCGCCTCCAAACTCAGTCAGCATGAAGTCAAGACATTGAGGATGCTAAATTGCGGACGGATTTTTGATATCTCGAACGGTTTGGCTGTGGCGAGGACACGAATTTATGGCGAATAATGGAAACAGGAAGTGTGTTATAACTTCTGCATACATTAACTGATCTTGATTAAACTTCCGCAGTGTGTTCGTTGTAAGAGGCCGATCACATGGATGTGACTATTGTGAGTCAAAGTTATAGCGCCACCAACTGGCAGCAGGAAGTGTGTCCCTTTCAAAATGCTTTGAAATCACCCTCTTATTTTTACCCGATTTGCTTCAAACTTTATGTGTATAATGTAAACACACGGCAGATGTAGACCTGTGAAAGGATTTTTGATATCTTTAATACTGTTGCCATGGCAACGCTTCAAACTTTAATATTCTTTTTTGATGCTTTTGAGACTCTTAACATACTTGAAATTGGATGAAACTCGACAGACACATCACATTTATTAGCCCGTAGACATGTGCAAAGTTTCAGAAACGGGCGTGGTGAGGGGCTCAGTAGCGCCACCTTTAGTCATAAGTGGGGGGGTTAGTTTTATCAACAGCAACAAAACTTGGTATGTGTATTGTTCTCATCAAGACGGACAACTTTCTAATTTACATGAACTATCTCTGACCAACAGGAAGAGAGATATTTTGGTTTGAATGTGGATTTTCTGAAGAATTTTCTCTCCCTCTCTCTGTGTCTCTGTGTGTGTGAGGGGAGGGGGGGATTTGACTATTGCTTTTATATTGTTAATCAAGGTTTCAGGGGCTTTTAGGGTCCTTAACGTGCTCAAAAACTCTTGAAACTTTGCACACAAGTCAGAACCCCTTGAACGGGGTCCCAAAACTTGGTCCATAGATCAAACACGCTTGCATTAATTAATATGAAACTCGGTACACATATAGATCTCATCGGGCCGAACAACTATCCCCCGGTCAAGTTTTACGCCAGCCTAACAGGAAGTCGGCTATTATGGGTTGTTTGGAAAACGCTTGCTGTGGAATGCGAAGTACTGCTCCTAGAGAATTCATCCAATCCCCACCAAACTCGGTGTGCATGAAGTCAAGACATTGAGGATTCTAAATTGCGGACGGATTTTTGATATCTCGAACGGTTTGGCCGTGGCGAGGACATGAATTTATGGCGAGAAAAGAGAAACACGAAGTGGTATAACTTCTGCATACATTAACTGATCTTGATGAAACTTCACCAGTGTGTTCGTGGTAAGAGGCCGATCAGATGGATGTAACTATTGTGAGTCAAAGTTATAGCGCCACCAACTGGCAGCAGGAAGTGTGTCACTTTCAATATGCTTTTGACAAAAGTGGGGGGGTTAGTTTTAACCACAGTTACAAAAATCAGTACGTACATTGGTCTCATCGAGCCGGACAACTTTCTAATATACAGTTATTAGCTTCGACCAATAGGAAGTCAGATATTTTGGTTTGAATGTGGATTTATTTGCAAATTCAGCCTTTGCTTTTTACCCACTCCTGCTAAGTGTTTTTTTTTTTTATTCACACCAAACTTTTTTAACACGATGAAAATACATTAAAGATGCTAAATTGTGAACGGATATTAAATATTTCAAACGGTTTTGACATGGCGAGGGATTAAAATAATGTCAAAAAAGGAATCAGAAAACATCTCATATCTTCTTAAAATTTAATTATACACCATTTATTTTTATATAAAATTATACAAATATCAGAACTAAACCAAAACAGAACTAGTTTTGGGTTTATTCAGTTTTTTTCAATTCAAGAATTATGTACAAGTTTAAAATCAGCCAGAATGCGCTATTTAGTAAAAAAAAAAGTCATACATAGGGCTATACTGCCCTCTTGTGTTCAAAATCAGGTAGGCCCATTGTATATTGTATTTATATATAAATATAATAGCGATGTGACTGAGAATTTTTTCCCACTGGTTAATCGATGTGTGACACCGCGGCGGGGGCTTTTAAATCGCTAACTTAAAGGGATATACCACTTTAAATTGAAAATTCTGTCATCATATACTCATCCTCATGTTGTTTCAATCCTTTATTAATTTCTTTCTTCTGCTGAACAGAAAGGAAGATATTTAGAAGAATGTCAGTAACCAGACAGTTTCTGGTCTCATTGACTTCCATAGTATAATTTTTTTTCCTACTATGGAAGTCAATGGGATCAGAAACTGTCTGGTTACTGACATTCTCCTAAATATCTTCCTTTCTGTTCAGCAGAAGAAAGAAATTCATAAAGGATTAAAACAACATGAGGGTGAGTATATGATGAGCGAAAGTGAAATACGGACGTCCAGTAGGAATGAACTAAAAAACATTCACTCTGTTCTGCTCATTCCTCGCTGTAGACGTGTTATTGCCCATGCAGCCGTGAGCATTTTAGTTTCATTTAAAAAATAGCGCCATTTCGGGGGTGGGATTGCTTGAATGTTTTTTTACAAAAGCACAATGTTGTGTTTTATTGCGAGTGTACATAAATATAAGTAAACACAGTGCAGTTTAAATGATGTCCTGTATGAACAAACCGACGGAGTAGCCTATGTTTTTATGTTTCCACTGTTCGATCGCGCCCACGCCTCACACACACACACACACACACACACACACACACACACACACACACACACACACACACACACACACTGTGCATTCCAGCATTGCAATCTTGACATCGCAGCCGGTTCATTACAGCCGTAATAAAATATAATAATAAATATAAATAGTCAACCTATTTGCAGCAAATGATAGTAGATTTTAGATCAATATATTTGTTTTCCTTACAATTTTAATTAACACTAACTTTATTCTCATCTGAATTATAAATAATTTATTTCTGTATAAAATAATACTACCATTAAAAAAATACATTTGATTGTCTTTTTTAATCAATGGAGAATGTGTGACTTAAAAATAAACAGATTAGTGCTCGGTTTGAGGACAAGAAATGAAAACCAATGCAATATGATGAATGTCCAAAAACGTACGCTCTTCTCTGCCCGTTCCTCGCCTCGCCATATATATATATATATATATATACATATATTTATTTATTTTTTGTTACATATATATAATGTATATATATATATATATATTTATTTTTTTTGTTACATTTTTATATATATATATATATTAGGGCTGTCCCCGACTATGGATTTTCATAGTCGAATCAGAATCGTCATGTCTTGCCTATAGTCGACTAATAGTCGAATCATGTGTATGGGGGCGGGGCTTTAACGTTTCAAAGCCGCGATGTACAGAAAATCACACAAAGATATAGAAGAAAATTTATAAAAACATTTTGGATCAATAAAACTAAGAAATAACATAACTCCAGAAAGGCCACACTGCAGACAGGATTTGCATTTCACATGCAAATCAAATTAAATCGGCTAAATTACCTGTGCGAGCAGGCCAGCCTACAGCACAACATCGATGCACCAAAAAAATAAACCATTAATTTACTAAAATTAAATTAGAACAGAATAGGCCTATACCTTTCTAATAAATAAAAAATACAAAACGAAATAAATTAGAATCAAGTCACAAGATGAGGAGCAAATGTGTGCAAAATGCCTAAAGTGCAGGGGAACATATATTCAAAACACAAGCCACAAATAGTTAGATTAGATAACCCTGACAGATTAATAAATAAAATAAAAATAAAGAAATTATTAAAATAACGATAGTAGCCAGAATTTTCAACTTTGTCTTTTTAACTGCAGAAACAACAATAAATGCTAAACTGGAGTGGCAGTCTTTTTAGCTAAAAATGTTCACAGCATCCAAAAATCAAATTAGAACCGGCTGAAAAGTTTTGAAATCACTTGTACCCTACCTGATCGAGAGACCAAATCCAGTCTTTCACTCTGTCTGTGTCCGTTGGAGTCTTTTCAAATTGTGCGCGCGGATAAAATACATTCTAACGTGAAACCCAGTCTATGCGTGAAACGTGTTAACGTTGGCCGGCAGAAGTGCGATAATGGTTTTCCTGATGCTAAATCCAGCCTTGGAGAATATCTTTTCTGATGGTGTACATCCACACTTTAGATTTTCTTATCCCAGACATTGTTAAAGATTTAAATCCTTGCCGCGAAGACGCTTCTCTGTCGGTCACGGATCGAAAGTGAAACTTAAATCTGTCATGGGTGTTTGGATTTATTCACGCACGTTAACAATTTTTTATTAAAAGCTTCTTTCTTTGCACATTTTTATATACAGCATTATCATAATAGGCTGAATATTAACGTATTGACATAAAAGCTAGTTCTATGTGAAATTGAGCACCCTCATATAGCCAAAGGGGCATGATCCTCGTTTCATAACACCTCTGCGAAGATTCGACCATGAGATCGGTAGTCGAATCAGGCTCCTCCTATCGAAGCATCGAATCTTCGACTATTCGGGGTCACCCCTAATATATATATATATATATATATATATATATAAATATAGCTGCGAGCAGCGATGGAGGGCCCAAGCCGGTGACACCGCCACCCCGGTGGCTTTAGTGTAACTAAAGGCACCAGGGTGGCGGTACCACCGGCTTGGGCCCGCAATCGCTGCTCGCAGCTATATTTATTATTATTTTTCTTACGACTATTCAGGCACTTTTGGGGCCCTTAACATGCTCAAAAACTCTTGAAACTTTGCACACGGGTCAGAACCCGCGGCCATCAGGGCCGGGCTGAAGCTGGTACCCGGGCGTGGCTGGGGGGCTCGACAGCGCCCCCTGGAACGGGGTCCGAAAACTTGGTCCATATATCAAACACGCTTATATGAAATAATATGAAACTCGGTACACATATAGATCTCATCGGGCCGAACAACTTCCACACTCTATGTTATTAGCTCCGCCCAACAGGAAGTCAGCTATTATGGGTTGTTTGAAAAACGCATCCTCTGGAATTTGAAATACTCCTCCTAGAGAATTCACCCGATAACCACCAAACTCGGTGTGCATGAAGTCAAGACGTTGAGGATGAAAAATTGCCAGGGGATTTTTGATATCTCGAACGGTTTGGCCGTGGCGAGGAAACAAATTTATGGCGAGAAAAGAGAAACAGGAAGTGTGTTATAACTTCTGCATACATTGACTGATCTTGATAAAACTTCAGCAGTGTGTTCGTGGTCAGAGGCCGATCACATTGATGTGACTATTGTGAGTCAAAGTTATAGCGCCACCAACTGGCAGCAGGAAGTGTGTCACTTTCAAAATGCTTTGAAATCACCCTCTTATTTTTACCCGATTTGCTTCAAACTTTATGTGTATAATGTAGACACATGGCAGATGTAGAACTGTGAAAGGATTATTGATATCTTAGATACTGTTGCCGTGGCAACACATCAAACTTTAATGTTCTTTTCGGATGCGTTTGAGACTCTTAGCATGCTTGAAATTGGATGAAACTCGACAGACACATAACACTTATTAGCCAGAAGACATGTGCAAAGTTTCAGAAACGGGCGTGGTGAGGGGCTCAGTAGCGCCACCTTTAGTCATAAGTGGGGGGCTTAGTTTTATCAACAGCAACAAAACTTGGTATGTGTATTGTTCTCATCAAGACGGACAACTTTCTAATTTACATGAACTATCTCTGACAAACAGGAAGAGAGATATTTTGGTTTGAATGTGGATTTTCTGAAGAATTTTCTCTCCCTCTCTCTGTGTCTCTGTGTGTGTGAGGGGAGGGGGGGATTTGACTATTGCATTTATATTGTTAATCAAGGTTTCAGGGGCTTTTGGGGTCCTTAACGTGCTCAAAAACTCTTGAAACTTTGCACACAAGTCAGAACCCCCTGCCATCAGGGACGGGCTGAAGATGATACCCGGGCGTGGCAGGGGGGCTCAACAGCGCCCCCTTGAACGGGGTCCCAAAACTTGGTCCATAGATCAAACACGCTTGCATTAATTAATATGAAACTCGGTACACATATAGATCTCATCAGGCCGAACAACTTTCCCCCGGTCAAGTTTTACGCCAGCCCAACAGGAAGTCGGCTATTATGGGTTGTTTGGAAAATGCTTGCTGTGGAATGCGAAGTACTCCTCCTAGAGAATTCATCCAATCCCCACCAAACTCGGTGTGCATGAAGTCAAGACATTGAGGATTCTAAATTGCGGACGGATTTTTGATATCTCGGACGGTTTGGCCGTGGCGAGGAAACGAATTTATGGCGAGAAAAGAGAAACACGAAGTGGTATAACTTCTGCATACATTAACTGATCTTGATGAAACTTCACCAGTGTGTTCATGGTAAGAGGCCGATCAGATGGATGTGACTATTGTGAGTCAAAGTTATAGCGCCACCAACTGGCAGCAGGAAGTGTGTCACTTTCAAAATGCTTTTGACAAAAGTGGGGGGGTTAGTTTTACCCACAGTTACAAAAATCAGTACGTACATTGGTCTCATCGAGCCGGACAACTTTCTAATATACAGTTATTAGCTTCGACCAATAGGAAGTCAGATATTTTGGTTTGAATGTGGATTTATTTGCAAATTCAGCCTCTGCTTTTTACCCACTCCTGCTAAGTGTTTTTTTTTTATTCACACCAAACTTTTTTAACACGATTAAAATACATTAAAGATGCTAAATTGTGAACGGATATTAAATATTTCAAACGGTTTTGACATGGCGAGGGATTAAAATAATGTCAAAAAAGGAATCAGAAAACATCTCATATCTTCTTAAAATTTAATTATACACCATTTATTTTTATATAAAATTATACAAATATCAGAACTAAACCGAAACAGAACTAGTTTTGGGTTTATTCAGTTTTTTTTCAATTCAAGAATTATGTACAAGTTTAAAATCAGCCAGAATGCGCTATTTAGTAAAAAAAAATCATACATAGGGCTATACTGCCCTCTTGTGTTCAAAATCAGGTAGGCCCATTGTATATTGTATTTATATATAAATATAATAGCGATGTGACTGAGAATTTTTTCCCACTGGTTAATCGATGTGTGACACCGCGGCGGGGGCTTCTAAATCGCTAACTTAAAGGGATACTCCACTTTAAATTGAAAATTCTGTCATCATATACTCACCCTCATGTTGTTTCAATCCTTTATTAATTTCTTTCTTCTGCTGAACAGAAAGGAAGATATTTAGAAGAATGTCAGTAACCAGACAGTTTCTGGTCTCATTGACTTCCATAGTATACATTTTTTTCCTACTATGGAAGTCAATGGGATCAGAAACTGTCTGGTTACTGACATTCTCCTAAATATCTTCCTTTCTGTTCAGCAGAAGAAAGAAATTCATAAAGGATTAAAACAACATGAGGGTGAGTATATGATGACAGAATTTTCATTTTAAAGTGGAGAATCCCTTTAAAAGCGAAAGTGAAATACGGACGTCCAGTAGGAATGAATTAAAAAACATTCACTCTGTTCTGCTCGTTCCTCGCTGTAGACGCGTTATTGCCCATGCAGCCGTGAGCATTTTAGTTTCATTTAAAAAATAGCGCCATTTCGGGGGTGGGATTGCTTGAATGTTTTTTTACAAAAGCACAATGTTGTGTTTTATTGCGAGTGTACATAAATATAAGTACACACAGTGCAGTTTAACCCATTTGTGCCCAAATTTTTCCGAATGGTTTCATGCATATAATCCTGTTAATAGTGTCCTATGTGAACATGTTCTGCATTTATTTTCCCCAGGTTTTTTTTCTCTTTCTTGAAAATCATATTTGAATGTGCGGCAACTATAGTTGCCGGTGGGCAAATATGTTGTATGCACCCCTTCAATGTAAAATATGAATAGGAGGAGAACATTTGGCATTTATCTCAAAATAACTGCTTTCAACAGATCAATCTTTATTCATAAACAAATTTATTATGTATAAAAGTCGAAGAACATTTGATGCAGACCCAAAAAAACCCCGCATCTAGCTTATAATCTCTTAAAGTCCCTGTAAAGTCAAAATTAAGTATGTGTTCTGAGTTTGTCATACCACCGAAAAATGTGTTATTAGCCACCCAGCCCAATTTCAATGATTAAAAAAGCCGCCAAGTAAATAAAATAAGAAAATCAAAATCTCGAAAAAATGAGCAGTAGTCTCTGCTCTCAAACGCTGGGGGCGTGTCCGCTGGCTGCGCTGAAACCACGCCCACTCGCGGGAAATATGACTCGCGCACAGCTCGTGCATGTCGGCGCGACGGGAGGATGAAGGCCGAAGCGGACAGCGGGAGATAGTCGGTTCGGCCCCATTCACCAGTAACAGCGGATTATCAGTGAATTCCAGTTGTCTCCAACGAAAGTAAACTATCCTGATCTCTACAGAGGCGGGTGTGGTGGTGACTGGTGATCATCAGCTCTCCATCAAGGTAACGTTAGCTCTTCACAAGATAAATCCACCTCTTCTTGATATGATCATTTTTCGGAAATTTAAATAAGGACACCGATCTGTTTTCTAAGTGATTGCATCCAGGGAATACGCATTTACATGACGAAGGCATAGCCAGAGCCGTGGGCATAGTAGCTAGCAAACTGTAGGCTGTCTGATAGTAACTCGCGATTGAGCGATAGGCTTAGTGACTCCGTGCGTCATCAAGTAGGGGCCCAATCAAGCTCAGGGGGTCGCAGTGCGTCATCAATCCCCCGTTTTAGCCCCGCCCAAAAAATCCGGCTCACAGCAATGGTGAAAAACTGTTTAACGGTCTAACTCCACAATTTAGTACTTCACAGTTCTCAGTCTTTGTAACATGTTTTAGCAATACATTTCTAGCACTTATAATGTGTTTAGAATTTTTTTGTAGAATTGCCTTTACAGGGACTTTAAATATGAAAACACAACAAATCCATTTGCCTTAACCATTGTGCGCTGTTCAGGGTCTTTTTGACCCACATTTCTGACTTTCATTCATGGGGATAACATGGATAATTTGACATGATTAAGTGTTTTTAAAAGATTTTTGCCAATCTTTTGGAAAATGCTGTTCTAAAAGTAACAATTTATCACTTTAACCAGTAGATGGCTGCAGAGCACCACTATTTGCTATTTGCTTTTTGACTAACTGAAAGACATCTTTTCACAAGTTTTTCCAGTTGTACTCATATCTACATATAATGAAATCACAATTATAATAATAAAAGTAACTTTTTGTCAAAGTTTAGGCACTCTTTGTTCTGAAAAAGAAAGTTTTCAGTAATGTTATATTATGATTAGAATCAGATGAATTTGATCAATGGACAAAATTCATCCTCAAAATCAGAAACAACACAGAACACACAGACAGAAATGAAGTGGCACACTTTAAATTTGTAGAATTATATGAAAAACAGATGTTTGAAATAAATGATAAACTCTAAAATCTCCAACTTTTCTCTTTGTAACATCCTGATCAGGTTTGATTCTAATCACAATGGAACATTATTGAAAAACTGATTTTTTTTCAGTACAAAAACTGCCAAACTTTGACAGAAAGTAACTTTTATTGTTATAATTGTGATTCCATTATATGTAGATATGAATCTAACTGGAAAAACTTGTGAAAAGATGTCTTTTAGTTTGAAACTTTTAGTACTTTTAGAGCTCTGCAGCCATCTACTGGTTAAAGTGATTTTTTTTTTTTTTTTTTACTTTTAAAACTGCATTTTCCAAGATTTGGCCAAAAATCTTACACTAAACCATGTCAAATTATCCATGTTATCCCCATGAATGAAAGTTAGAAATGTGGGTATTTTATAAGGCAAATTTTTTATTAATTTTTTTTTCTTTTTGGAGAATTTTTCTTTTCTTTTTTTGAACATTTTGTGGAGTAAAAATGTCCAAATGTAGAGTAAAAACATTAATAAACTGAGTAAAATTACATTTGTTTAAAATATATATATTGTTACACAAATAACATTTTGTTGCCTGGGGTCTCTCAGATCCCAAACAGCCTGACTGTAAACCGCAAACGAACAGCTCACAAGGGTTAAAGTTGTGGAACAGAGCAGAACAAAGTGCAGCCATAACAGGGCATTGTGTATCAAAAAGCTAAATGAAAATAAATAAATACAAATAAATAGAATGAAGAAAAATATATATCTATATAGAGATGTCATTTAAAGGGTTAAGTTATGTTTATGCACTAAACAAGACCAATAAACTTGATTTATTAACCTATTAACACAGTATACCCCATTGTCCCATGATATATGTACTTACAAGGCATTTGCCCACCGGCAACTATAGTTGCCGCTTGGACTTTTGACTAAGTATACAAAAAACTATAGATCTCTTGTAAGATTTGTTTTGTTTGGCTGATTCTAGAGACCTTCATGATTATGTAGATATATATATGTCAACAAAAAATACTTATTAGTAACATGAAAATGACCTTTCTTTGGGAGGGTTTGCCTTCGCCCTGCTTCCTGGAAATAGGGTTAGGAAGTTGACAGCCTCATGTGACAGGGAGGAAGTGAATACCTTTTTTTTTTTCTTGAAATCCTTTATTTGGTTGTTTGCTTGCATTTCATTGAGAAATAAAACATGGGCAACATCTAGAAAAATATTTACAAAAGGAAAATGACAACTATGTACTGCGGCAACTATAGTTGCCGGTGGGCTTAAATGGGTTAAATGATGTTCTGTATGAACAAACCGACGGAGTAGCCTATGTTTTTATGTTTCCACTGTTCGATCGCGCCCACGCCTCATACACACACACACACACACACACACACACACTGTGCATTCCAGCATTGCAATCTTGACATCGCAGCCGGTTCATTACAGCCGTAATAAAATATAATAATAAATATAAATAGTCAACCTATTTGCAGCAAATGATAGTAGATTTTAGATCAATATATTTGTTTTCCTTACAATTTTAATTAACACTAACTTTATTCTCACCTGAATTATAAATAATTTATTTCTGTATAAAATAATACTACCATTAAAAAATACATTTGATTGTCTTTTTTAATCAATGGAGAATGTGTGACTTAAAAATAAACAGATTAGTGCTCGGTTTGAGGACAAGAAATGAAAACCAATGCAATATGATGAATGTCCAAAAACGTTCGCTCTTCTCTGCCCGTTCCTCGCCTCGCCATTTATATATATATATTTATTTATTTATTTTTTTTTTGTTACATATATATAATGTATATATATATATATATATATATTTTTTTTTTTTTTGTTACATTTATATATATATATATATATATATATATATATATATAAATATCGCTGCGAGCAGCGATGGAGGGCCCAAGCCGGTGACACCGCCACCCCGGTGGCTTTAGTGTAACTAAAGGCACCAGGGTGGCGGTGCCACCGGCTTGGGCCCGCAATCGCTGCTCGCAGCTATATTTATTATTATTATTATTATTGTTCTTCAAGGGTTCGGGGGCTTTTGGGGCCTTTAACGTGCTCAAAAACTCATGAAACTTTGCACGCAGGTCAGAACCCGCGGCCATCAGGGCCGGGCTGAAGCTGGTACCCGGGCGTGGCAGGGGGGCTCGACAGCGCCCCCTGGAACGGGATCCGAACACGTGTCCATAAATCAAACACGCTTGCATGTAATAATATGAAACTCGGTACACATATAGATCTCATCGGGCCGAACAACTTTCGTGCTCTAAGTTTTACGCCAGCCAAACAGGAAGTCGGCTATTTAGGGTTGTTTGGAAACGCATGCTGTGGAATTTAATGTACTCCTCCAAGGGAATTCATCGATTCGCCTCCAAACTCGGTGTGCATGAAGTCAAGACATTGAGGATGCTAAATTGCAGACGGATTTTTGATATCTCGAACGGTTTGGCTGTGGCGAGGACACGAATTTATGGCGAATAATGGAAACAGGAAGTGTGTTATAACTTCTGCATACATTAACTGATCTTGATTAAACTTCAGCAGTGTGTTCGTTGTAAGAGGCCGATCACATGGATGTGACTATTGTGAGTCAAAGTTATAGCGCCACCAACTGGCAGCAGGAAGTGTGTCCCTTTCAAAATGCTTTGAAATCACCCTCTTATTTTTACCCGATTTGCTTCAAAGTTTATGTGTATAATGGAAACACACGGCAGATGTAGACCTGTGAAAGGATTTTTGATATCTTTAATACTGTTGCCATGGCAACGCTTCAAACTTTAATATTCTTTTTTGATGCTTTTGAGACTCTTAACATACTTGAAATTGGATGAAACTCGACAGACACATTACATTTATTAGCCCGTAGACATGTGCAAAGTTTCAGAAACGGGCGTGGTGAGGGGCTCAGTAGCGCCACCTTTAGTCATAAGTGGGGGGGTTAGTTTTATCAACAGCAACAAAACTTGGTATGTGTATTGTTCTCATCAAGACGGACAACTTTCTAATTTACATGAACGATCTCTGACCAACAGGAAGAGAGATATTTTGGTTTGAATGTGGATTTTCTGAAGAATTTTCTCTCCCTCTCTCTGTGTCTCTGTGTGTGTGAGGGGAGGGGGGGATTTGACTATTGCTTTTATATTGTTAATCAAGGTTTCAGCTTTTGGGGTCCTTAACGTGCTCAAAAACTCTTGAAACTTTGCACACAAGTCAGAACCCCCTGCCATCAGGGACGGGCTGAAGCTGGTACCCGGGCGTGGCAGGGGGGCTCAACAGCGCCCCCTTGAACGGGGTCCCAAAACTTGGTCCATAGATCAAACACGCTTGCATTAATTAATATGAAACTCGGTACACATATAGATCTCATCGGGCCGAACAACTTTCCCCCGGTCAAGTTTTACGCCAGCCCAACAGGAAGTCGGCTATTATGGGTTGTTTGGAAAACTCTTGCTGTGGAATGCGAAGTACTCCTCCTAGAGAATTCATCCAATCCCCACCAAACTCGGTGTGCATGAAGTCAAGACATTGAGGATTCTAAATTGCGGACGGATTTTTGATATCTCGAACGGTTTGGCCGTGGCGAGGAAACGAATTTATGGCGAGAAAAGAGAAACACGAAGTGGTATAACTTCTGCATACATTAACTGATCTTGATGAAACTTCACCAGTGTGTTCGTGGTAAGAGGCCGATCAGATGGATGTAACTATTGTGAGTCAAAGTTATAGCGCCACCAACTGGCAGCAGGAAGTGTGTCACTTTCAAAATGCTTTTGACAAAAGTGGGGGGGTTAGTTTTACCCACAATTACAAAAATCAGTACGTACATTGGTCTCATCGAGCCGGACAACTTTCTAATATACCATTATTAGCTTCGACCAATAGGAAGTCAGATATTTTGGTTTGAATGTGGATTTATTTGCAAATTCAGCCTCTGCTTTTTACCCACTCCTGCTAAGTGTTTTTTTTTTATTCACACCAAACTTTTTTAACACGATGAAAATACATTAAAGATGCTAAATTGTGAACGGATATTAAATATTTAAAACGGTTTTGACATGGCGAGGGATTAAAATAATGTCAAAAAAGGAATCAGAAAACATCTCATATCTTCTTAAAATGTAATTATACACCATTTATTTTTATATAAAATTATACAAATATCAGAACTAAACCGAAACAGAACTAGTTTTGGGTTTATTCAGTTTTTTTCAATTCAAGAAATATGGACAATTTTAAAATCAGCCAGAATGCGCTATTTAGTAAAAAAAAAAGTCATAAATAGGGCTATACTGCCCTCTTGTGTTCAAAATCAGGTAGGCCCATTGCATATTGTATTTATATATTAATATAATAGCGATGTGACTGAGAATTTTTTTCCCACTGGTTAATCGATGTGTGACACCGCGGCGGGGGCTTTTAAATCGCTAACTTAAAGGGATACTCCACTTTAAATAGAAAATTCTGTCATCATATACTCACCCTCATGTTGTTTCAATCCTTTATTAATTTCTTTCTTCTGCTGAACAGAAATGAAGATATTTAGAAGAATGTCAGTAACCAGACAGTTTCTGGTCTCATTGACTTCCATAGTATACATTTTTTTCCTACTATGGAAGTCAATGGGATCAGAAACTGTCTGGTTACTGACATTCTCCTAAATATCTTCCTTTCTGTTCAGCAGAAGAAAGAAATTCATAAAGGATTAAAACAACATGAGGGTGAGTATATGATGAGGGAAAGTGAAATACGGACGTCCAGTAGGAATGAACTAAAAAACATTCACTCTGTTCTGCTCATTCCTCGCTGTAGACGTGTTATTGCCCATGCAGCCGTGAGCATTTTAGCTTCATTTAAAAAATAGCGCCATTTCGGGGGTGGGATTGCTTGAATGTTTTTTTACAAAAGCACAATGTTGTGTTTTATTGCGAGTGTACATAAATATAAGTAAACACATTGCAGTTTAAATGATGTCCTGTATGAACAAACCGACGGAGTAGCCTATGTTTTTATGTTTCCACTGTTCGATCGCGCCCACGCCTCACACACACACACACACACACACACACACACACACACACACACACACACACACACACACACACACACTGTGCATTCCAGCATTGCAATCTTGACATCGCAGCCGGTTCATTACAGCCATAATAAAATATAATAATAAATATAAATAGTCAACCTATTTGCAGCAAATTATAGTATATTTTAGATCAATATATTTGTTTTCCTTACAATTTTAATTAACACTAACTTTATTCTCATCTGAATTATAAATAATTTATTTCTGTATAAAATAATACTACCATTAAAAAATACATTTGATTGTCTTTTTTAATCAATGGAGAATGTGTGACTTAAAAATAAACAGATTAGTGCTCGGTTTGAGGACAAGAAATGAAAACCAATGCAATATGATGAATGTCCAAAAACGTTCGCTCTTCTCTGCCCGTTCCTCGCCTCGCCATATATATATATATATATATATATATATATATATTTATTTATTTATTTATTTTTTGTTACATATATATAATGTATATATTATATATTTGTTGTTACATATATATATATACATATATATATATATATATATATATATATATATATAAATATAGCTGCGAGCAGCGATGGAGGGCCCAAGCCGGTGACACCGCCACCCCGGTGGCTTTAGTGTAACTAAAGGCACCAGGGTGGCGGTGCCACCGGCTTGGGCCCGCCATCGCTGCTCGCAGCTATATTTATTATTGTTCTTCAAGGGTTCGGGGGCTTTTGGGGCCTTTAACGTGCTCAAAAACTCATGAAACTTTGCACACAGGTCAGAAGCTGCGGCCATTAGGGCCGGGCTGAAGATGGTACCTGGGCGTGGCATGGGGGCTCGACAGCGCCCCCTTGAATGGGGTCCGAGTGCGGTCCGAAAACTTGGTCCATATACCAAACACTCTTGCATGAATTAATATGAAACTCGGTACACATATAGATCTTATTGGGCTGAACAACTTTCGTGCTCTAAGTTTTACGCCAGCCCAACAGTCGGCTATTATGGGTTGTTTGGAAAACGCATGCTGTGGAATTTGATGTACTCCTCCTAGGAAATGCATCCATTCGCCTCCAAACTCGGTGTGCATGAAGTCAAGACATTGAGGATGATAAATTGCGGACGGATTTTTGATATCTCGAACGGTTTGGCCGAGGCGAGGAAACGAATTTATGGCGAATAATGGGACACAGGAAGTGTACTATAACTTCTACATACATTGACTGATCTTGATAAAACTTCAGCAGTGTGTTCGTGGTCAGAGGCCGATCACATTGATGTGACTATTGTGAGTCAAAGTTATAGCGCCACCAACTGGCAGCAGGAAGTGTGTCACTTTCAAAATGCTTTGAAATCACCCTCTTATTTTTACCCGATTTGCTTCAAACTTTATGTGTATAATGTAAACACACGGCAGATGTAGACCTGTGAAAGGATTTTTGATATCTTTAATACTGTTGCCATGGCAACGCTTCAAACTTTAATATTCTTTTTTGATGCTTTTGAGACTCTTAACATACTTGAAATTGCATGAAACTCGACAGACACATCACATTTATTTGCCCGTAGACATGTGCAAAGTTTCAGAAACGGGTGTGGTGAGGGGCTCAGTAGCGCCACCTTTAGTCATAAGTGGGGCGGTTAGTTTTATCAACAGTAACAAAACTTGGTATGTGTATTGTTCTCATCAAGACGGACAACTTTCTAATTGACATTAACCATCTCCGACCAACAGGAAGAGAGATATTTTGGTTTGAATGTGGATTTTCTGAAGAATTTTCTCTCCCTCTCTGTGTGTCTCTGTGTGTGTGAGGGGAGGGGGGGGATTTGACTATTGCTTTTATATTGTTAATCAAGGTTTCAGGGGCTTTTGGGGTCCTTAACGTGCTCAAAAACTCTTGAAACTTTGCACACAGGTCAGAACCCACGGCCATCAGGGCCGGGCTGAAGCTGGTACCCGGGCGTGGCTGGGGGGCTCAACAGCGCCCCCTTGAACGGGGTTCTAAAACTTGGTCCATATATCAAACACGCTTGCATGAATTAATATGAAACTCGGTACACATATAGATCTCATCGTGCCGAACAACTTTCCCCTGGTCAAGTTTTACGCCAGCCCAACAGGAAGTCGGCTATTATGGGTTGTTTGGAAAACGCTTGCTGTGGAATGTGAAATACTCCTCCTAGAAAATTCACCGTGTCCCCTTCAAACTCGGTGTGCATGTAGTCAAGACTTTGAGGATGCTAAATTGCGGACGGATTTTTGATATCTCGAACGGTTTGGCTGTGGCGAGGAATCGAATTTATGGCGAGAAAAGAGAAACACGAAGTGGAATAACTTCTGCATACATTAACTGATCTTGATGAAACTTCAGCAGTGTGTTCGTGGTAAGAGGCCGATCAGATGGATGTAGCTATTGTGAGTCAAAGTTATAGCGCCACCAACTGGCAGCAGGAAGTGTGTCACTTTCAACATGCTTTTGACAAAAGTGGGGGGGTTACTTTTAACTACAGTAAAGAAAAAATAGTTTGTATATTGTTCTCATCAAGCCGGACAACTTTCTAATTTACATTCAATAGCTCTGGCCATCAGGAAGTCAGATATTTTGGTCTGAATGTGAATTTTTTTGCAAAATCAGCCTCTGAATTTTTAGCCACTCCTCTTAAACTATTTATTTTATTCGTACCAAACTTTTTCAACATGATGAAACTACATTAAATATGCTAAATTGTGAATGGATAATAAATATCTCAAACGGTTTTGCTATGGCGAGGGATTAAAGTAAAAATCTTCTAAAAATGTAATTATATACCATTTATTTCTATATAAAAGTATACAAATATCACAACTAAACCCATTTTATTCTGTTTTTGCAATTCAAGAAGAATGAAAAAGTTAAAAACAGGCTATTTAGTGCTATTTGGTTCAACAAAAAAGCAAACATAGGTCTATACTGCCCTCTTGTGTCCAGAAGGACATCAAAATAGTATATAAAACTTTTTACCAAGTAGGCCAATATTGTATTTAAATATACATTTATTAGGTATGTGTTTGAGGATATTTTCCCACCGGTTAATCGACGTGTGACACGAGTGGGTGCTTTTAAATCGCTAATATAATAGTGAAAGAAAAATAATGATAATGTTGCACACACAAATCACACACATGTGGGAAAGAATGATGCTTTTAAACAACACTAAACCGCCATTAGGTGTCGCCAGGCATCCATCTTAATAAGCGAGTCATTGATTCATTCGTTCAAACGATTCGTTCGAATGAGTCGATCATGATTAAGACAGATGTTTATGGATTGATCATTCAATCTTTGAGTCAACCGATTCGTTAAAAATGCTGAATCGTTCAGTTATGAGAAAACACGTGATGCGTGATGGTTCTGCCGTGATCTTTGTTTAACTATTTTCGCTGCTGAAACAGAACAAAAACAGTCAACATTGCATCTAAAATGTAAGTGACTTAATTGTAACTGTTTATTAACCTGTTGTATGAAATCTAGGGGTGGGAGAAAAAATTGATTCTTAGATGCATCGCGATGCGGACGTGGACGATTCTGAATCGATTCACAAATGTCAAAAAATCGATTCTCTAAAAAAATATTTTTCTAATAACGTAATATTGACGGAAGGCAAAAGGCGGAACTCTAAGCGGACGTGCGTGCAGTCTGTGGCGCGCACATAACAGAGAAGTTTCTTCTGCTCACCAAGGCTGCATTTATTTGATTAAAAATACAAACAAAAACAGTAATATTGTAAAATAGTATTCCAATTTAAAACAGCTGCTTTCTATTTTAATATATTTTAAACTGTTATTTATTCCTGTGATCAAAGCTGAGTTTTCAGCATCATTACTCCAGTCGTCACTGTCACATGATCCTTCAGAAATTATTCTAATATGATGATTGATACTCAAGAAACATTCATTATTATTTTAAATGTCGAAAACAGTTGTGTACAGTCTTTGATGAATAGAAAGTTCAAAAGAACAGCATTTATCTGAAATCTAAAGCTTTTGTAACGTTAAACACTACCGCTCAAAAGTTTGTGGTTAGTAATAATTAAAATTTTATTTTTGGGGGAAAGAAATAAAATAAATCAGTACTTTTATTTATGAAGGATGAGTTAAACTGATCAACAGTTACAGTAAAGACATTTATAATGTTAAAAATATATATTTGAAATATATGCTGTTATTTTGAACTTTACATTCATCAAAGCATTTTGGAAAAAAAAATCTGTACACAACTGTTTTCAACATTGAAAATAATAATGAATATTTATTGAGCATCAATCATCATATTAGTATGATTTCTGAAGGATCATGTGACACTGAAGACTGGAGTAATGATGCTGAAAACTCAACTTTGATCACAGAAATGAATTACTATGTAAAATATTTTAAAATTGAAAACAGCTGTTTAAATTGGAATAATATTTCACAATATTACTGTTTTTGTTTGTATTTTTAATCAATAACTGCAGCCTTGGTGAGCAGAAGAGACTTCTCCTAAAAACATTAAAAATCTTACTGACCCCAAACTTTTAATATATATATATATATATATGTATGTGTGTGTATGTATTTGTATATATATATAAATATAGCTGCGAGCAGCGATTACGGGCCCAAGCCGGTGGTACCGCTAATATAGCTGCGAGCAGCGATGGAGGGCCAAAGCCGGCGGCACCGCCATCCCCGGTGCCTTTAGGTAACTAAAGGCACCGGGGTTGCGGTGCCACCGGCTTGGGCCCGTAATCGCTGCTCGCAGCTATATTTAGGGCCCGAGCACCGATGGTGTGAGGACCCTCTTGGAATTGCTCTGTTTATTATTATTATTATTATTATTATTATTATTATTATTATTCTTCTCCGCATTTAATTGCATTTTTGAGGGCCTAAACATGCTCGAAAAGTCACAAAACTTTGCACACGCGTCAGAACTGGCGAAAATTTACATCTGATATAGGTTTCAGAATTGGACGGGGCAAAATGGCTCGATAGCGCCACCTATAAAAGTTCAACGGAGTGCGCCTCCTGCAACGTTCCACGTACGTGCACGAAATTCGGTACATACATGTAATGACCTAATACCTACAAAAAAGTCTCTTGGAGCATAGCCCTAAACACAACAGGAAGTCAGCCATTTTGAACTTCCTCTCAGATTTTTGTGCAGTTTTTGCCATTTTCAGGCCTCGTACTTTAACGAACTCCTCCTAGAGTTTTAATCTGATCATCTTCAAATTTGGTGAGTGTAATCTTAAGGCCTTTGCGACGTTAAATTGCGAAGATCTTGAGTTTTCGTCGAAGGGCGGGTCCTCGGCGGCCTGACAAATTTCGATGTTTCGCCATGAAACAGGAAGTTGCTGTAACTCAGGCATGGAATGTCCAATCTGCCCCAAACTTCAGACTTTTGATAAGCGTTCTGTCCTGAACACATGACCATGCTCATATTCAGTTATAGTCATAGCGCCACCTGCTGGCAACAGGAAGTGACATGTTTAACACTGTTATGGACTCCTAATAACATATAAAAAAGTGCCAGCAAGTGCTAAACATGCTAACAACATACTAGAAACATGCTAGCAAACACTTAGCTAAGTGCTAAAGCATGCTATTACTGCAATTAAATAGGAATTTGCTGTAACTCAGGCATGGAATGTCCAATCTGCCCCAAACTTCACACGTTTGTTAAGAATCATGGCCTGAACACATGTCTATGCTCAAATTCAGTTATAGTAATAGCGCCACCTACTGGCAACAGGAAGTGACATGTTTAACACGTTGATGCCGTTCTAGCAACATGTTAAAAATGCCATTGAGTTCTAAACATGCTAGAAACATATTAAAACATGCTAGCAATACTTAGCTAAGTGCTAAAGCATGCTAATTCAATGAAACAGGACTTTGTTGTTACTCAAGAAGGCAATGTACAATCTACCCCAAACTTCACACGTTTGATAAGAGTTATCTCTTGAACACATGTCCATGCTCATATTTAGTTATAGTCATAGCGCCACCTGCTGGCAACAGGAAGTGACGTTTACACTGTTCTTGACTCCTAATAACATATAAAAAAATGCCAGTAGGTGCTAAACATCCTACCAACATACTAGAGACATGCTAAAACATACTAGCAAACACTTAGCTAAGTGCTAAAGAATGATATTACTGCAATTAAATATGAATTTGCTGTAACTCAGGCATGGAATGTCCAATCTGCCCCAAACTTCACACTTTTGATAAGCGTTCTGTCTTGAACACATGACCATGCTTATATTCAGTTACAGTCATAGCGCCACCTGCTGGCAACAGGAAGTGACATGTTTAACACTGTTATGGACTCCTAATAACATATAAAAAAGTGCCAGCAAGTGTTAAACATGTTAACAACATACTAGAAACATGCTAAAACATGCTAGCAGACTCTTAGCTAAGTGCTAAAGCATGCTATTATTGCAATTAAATAGGAATTTGCTGTAACTCAGGCATGGAATGTCCAATCTGCCCCAAACTTCACACTTTTGATAAGAGTCATGGCCTGAACACATCTACATGGGAATGTTCAGTTATAGTAATAGCGCCACCTACTGGCAACAGGAAGTGACATGTTTAACACGTTGATGCCGTTCTAGCAACATGTTAAAAATGCCATTGAGTTCTAAACATGCTAGAAACATGTTAAAACATGCTAACAATGCTTAGCTAAGTGCTAAAGAATGCTAATTCAATGAAACATGACTTTGTTGTTACTCAAGAAGGCAATGTCCAATTTGCACCAAACTTGACACGTTTGATAAGAGTTCTGTCCTGAACACACATCCATGCTCATATTCAGTTATAGTCATAACGCCACCTACTGGCAACAGAAACTGACATGGTTAACACAGTAATGCAGTACTAACCACATAATTATTGTGTACTGAGCATGCTAGAAACATACTAAACATGCTAGCAACACTTAGCTGAGTCATGAAGCATGCTATTATCACCATTATACAAAACATTTTGTAACTGACTTTGACATACTCTTACTATATATACCTCCTTAAATGTACATTTCCCAACCATGCTCTGTCTTCCTAAAGCCACCAAGTGTTGATGGCACGGGTGCGAGGGCCCTTTCATCGCTGCTTGCAGCTTTAATTATTATTATTATTATTATTATTCTCCGCATTTAATCGCATTTTTGAGGGCCTAAACATGCTCGAAAACTCACGAAACTTTGCACACGCGTCAGAACTGGCGAAAATTTACATCTGATATAGGTTTCAGAATTGGGCGGGGCAAAATGGCTCGATAGCGCCACCTATAAAAGTTCAACGGAGTGCGCCTCCCGCTATGTTCCACGTACGTGTACGAAATTCGGTACATACATGTAAGGACCTAATACCTACAAAAAAGTCTCTTGGAGCGTATCCCTAAACACAACAGGAAGTCAGCCATTTTCAACTTCCTCTCAGATTTTTGTGCAGTTTTTGCCATTTTCATGCCTCGTACTTTAACGAACTCCTCCTACAGTTTTAATCTGATCATCTTCAAATTTGGTGAGTGTAATCTTAAGGCCTTTGCGACGTTAAATTGCGAAGATCTTGAGTTTTCATCGAAGGGCGAGTCCTCGGCGGCCTGACAAATTTTGATGTTTCGCCATGAAACAGGAAGTTGCTGTAACTCAGGCATGGAATGTCCAATCTGCCCCAAACTTCACACTTTTGATAAGCGTTCTGTCCTGAACACATGACCATGCTCATATTCAGTTACAGTCATAGCGCCACCTGCTGGCAACAGGAAGTGACATGTTTAACGCTGTTGTGAACTCCTGATAACATATAAAAAAGTTCCAGCAAGTGCTAAACATGCTAACAACATACTAGAAACATGTTAAAACATGTAGGCCATGGGCCGGACCCCGAAATTGTGATTTTCACTGATCCCTGCCAAGGAACTAAGTAATTTGTTTACAGGTGGCATGTAAAAATTCTTTTAAGTAGTGTAAGCATTGTTTCCAACGTTGTTGTGTGCACATTTGATGAAGATATCGATCTAAACTCTTAAATTTTTAAACGGGCAAATTTGTAGGACTACTAAATCGTAGCGTCAGAAAACGTAAACAAATCACCCGTCTCCTTGACAACCTGTCACGTCTCCATGACAACCAGCATAGTTGATATCGTAACGTTGCTCTCTTGATAACGAAATCCTATTAAAATAGGCTTTATATACTTTTTGTCTACACGAGCTGTATACTATACATTGTGCACTTACCGTCAGAAGACTCTAACGTTATTGATCACCCGTGGGTGGGCTTTTGTCACCTAATTTATTAGACCGCATAACAAGGCGGGACGTGATTGACAGCCGGTATGCGACAATATGAAGTGCACATGTGGCTTCTAAGGCAAAAAGGCCAATAACCTTATTTTCTCAAACAAGTTGGGCATCATTTGTTCAGTGTGCCCAGAAATGGGTTAACCTCAACACTGCTGAGAGTTTAATAGCTGAAAAAGCCATAGCAACATTTAATTGAACAGAAACCTGGAAAGACCAAGATGTGCCAGTTAATGTGGGCTTCCATAGGGAATGCTACATGCTCTTCACTAATAAAGATCACATTGCAAGAGCATGTAGGAGAGAAAAGGCAGCCACAGATACTGAAGTTATGCATCAAATCCATCAATTCTACTAATTCTCTATTAAGATAATTGTGTATTGGTGCATCATGTAGGCTATTATGTCAAGTCAAGTATATTTGTATAGCGCTTTTCACAATACAAATTGTATCAAAGCAGCTTCACAGTATTAAATTAAAATAATACAAGGTTTGTTTCTAGTGACATTTATTGATTGATAAAATTAAATTAAATATTCCCAAAATATCCCCAACTGAGCAAGCCAAAGGCAACAAATATGTGTGTATTGTAGTCAGTTTAAAAATGTAGCCTATTTTAAATAAACCTCACAATACCAGTGAATCTTAATCTTAATTACACAATGTGATTTTTAATTAATGTATATTTTAACACTTTGTATCTTAAAATTTGTATTGAAAAGCTGGACATTTAACAAGGGCAAAAAGCATAGATTTAATATAAGATTACAGAATAGTGTAAGGTTGACAATGAACTGAACACAAAAGTCATTGTTTTTTTTAAGAATGTTTTATTTGAAACAAAGACATTACATGGTATTCTTCCATATCTAAACAGTGAGATTACTAGATTAAAAGTAACAAACTTGGATAAACACATTCTTTGTCCCCTTTGTTCTGTCCCCTACCTGGTGTCCCATAACCATGTAGATAAAGCCCAACTGCTGCCAGAGGAAGTCAGTGATGACACTGCATCCAAGGTTCGGGTTTTGCGTTCTGCATCAGATGGCCCAAGCCTCCCAAAAAGAGCTTCCCATCTCCTACCAGTAGAAAGCACCAGCTACCATGCACAGACATGTGTCTATGTAGGAACTGCTCCAATGCTGTCTAAGGACACAACACACAACATTGTGAGAGTGCAGCCATGGCCTAAGTGCATGTTTAAATAACATGACACTTATAAAGTTAATCTGGTTCAAGTTAAATTTTTTTGTGTGGTGTTGTTAATTCACTAAATAGCCCTAGTTAGCCGTTGATAATCTAACTCAGGGGTTTTCAAAGTGTGAGACGGGCCTCCCTAGGGGGGCTTCAAACAGTTTCAGGGGAGGATCAATGGAAGTGAAACAATATTACATTACTTATTGCATTAGTTATCAAAAGGAGATCACACAGAATAGCCTACATGTGTGAGAGTTCAGAGATACAGCAGTTTTTGGGAACTGTTTTACCCCCATCAGTCAGAAACTAATAAATGCCTTAGGACAGACCTTTGTTTATAACTATATGGTGTAGTAAGAAGTTTCAGTGATATTAGGCTATTTTGGCTAAAATGGTTAGTGTCTATGGGATCAAAAAATATAATTATTAAAAATATAATTATGATCCCATAGGCATCCAGGAATTGAGCGAAATTTACCAAATAAAATAAAGATGTGGTGGTGGGGGGCTTTGGCTGAAGGCACGCAGTCTCAGACTTTGAAAACCCCTGATCTAACGTTTGCCTTACTGTAATGTTAGCCAACTATACAAAACAAATCCCACCTGGACGTTGCCTTATGGAGATACCGTTAATACGTTGCCTACTTCACCCAAGTGAGGTGTTCCAAGAGCGTCTGCCTTCTGCCCTCCAGATGTAGGCTCCACTCCATACACTGTATATAAACTCTAAGGTCTCTAAGGTCGGCTCCACCGTCAGGAGAGGAAACGCATGCAAAATATACAAAATACAATGTGCGATTAGACAGGAAACAGGAGATAACGTAAGCTAACTATATGACTGTGTGTGTTTTAGATCTCTCCCTGCCCAACATAGCTGATTCAAACTGTCAACTCATTATGAACTCCGGAAGCTGTTTAAATCATCTGTGTTGGAGCAGGGAGATGTCTAAAACAGGCATGACAACGTGTAACTTACTCCTGGAGAAGTTTGGGAAACACTGTCGCAGTACTTAAGCTTTACTTCAAATAAGATTAATTCATTCAGCTAGTCTAACGTTACACGGAAGGGGCTGAACGATAGAAAAAACTTTAAATCTTAACTTTATCAGTTACCTACCGTTTCCACGATGTGTGGTGCAGCCATACGCTGTAGCCAAAAATTATGTCCAACGGAGAACTCGCCACTGACCGGCCGCCGCGCCCGCGACTTCATGTCACATCTGGGTCTTCGGGCACCGGTTCAAATAATGACGTGATTGGCCAACTCAAGTTGACAAGGTAACAACACGAGCTTTGATTGGTTCTTACTCCGGCTAACATTTTGTGGTTAGCTAGCGAGATTATATCTACGTTATATTTCTAATGTGCAACAATTGACGTTGGAAACAAGCAGTAATGTGCTCAACAACAATTTCTATAGCCAGTTATAAAAAATTAACCAGTTCCCTGGAGGAGATCTATCAAATCGAAAACTAAAGGAGAAAAACAGACTTGGCCCACGGCCTAATGCTAGCAAACACTTAGCTAAGTGCTAAAGCATGCTATTACTGCAATTAATAGGAATTTGCTGTAACTCAGGCACGGAATGTCCAATCTGCCCCAAACTTCACACGTTTGATAAGAGTCATGGCCTGAACACATCTACATGAGAATATTCAGTTATAGTAATAGCGCCACCTACTGGTAACAGGAAGTGTCATGTTTAACACGTTGATGCCGTTCTAGCAACATGTTAAAAATGCCATTGACTTCTAAACATGCTAGAAACATGTTAAAACATGCTAGCAAAACTTAGCTGAGTGTTAAAGCATGCTAATTCAATGAAACAGGATATTGTTGTTACTCAAGAAGGCAATGTCCAATCTGCCCCAAACTTCACACTTTTGATAAGCGTTCTGTCCTGAACACATGACCATGCTCATATTCAGTTACAGTCATAACGCCACCTGCTGGCAACAGGAAGCGACATGTTTAACACTGTTGTGGACTCCTAATAACATATAAAAAAGTGCCAGCATGTGCTAAACATGCTAACAACATACTAGAAACATGCTAAAACATGCTAGCAAACACTTAGCTTAGTGCTAAAGCATGCTATTACTGCAATTAAATAGGAATTTGCTGTAACACAGGCACGGAATGTCCAGTCTGCCCCAAACTTCACACGTTTGATAAGAGTCATGAACTGAACACATCTACATGAGAATATTCAGTTATAGTAATAGCGCCACCTACTGGTAACAGGAAGTGTCATGTTTAACACGTTGATGCCGTTCTAGCAACAGGTTAAAAATGCCATTGACTTCTAAACATGCTAGAAACATGTTAAAACATGCTAGCAATACTTAGCTAAGTGCTAAAGCATGCTAATTCAAAGAAACAGGATGTTGTTGTTACTCAAGAAGGCAATGTCCAATCTGCGTCAAACTTCACACTTTTGATAAGCGTTCTGTCCTGAACACATGACCATGCTCATATTCAGTTACAGTCATAGCGTCACCTGCTGGCAACAGGAAGTGACATGTTAAACACTGTTGTGGACTCCTGATAACATATAAAAAAGTGCCAGCAAGTGCTAAAGATGTTAGCAACATACTAGAAACATGCTATCAAATACTTAGCTAAGTGTTAAAGCATGCTATTACTGCAATTAAATATGAATTTTCTGTAACTCAGGCATGCAATGTCCAATCTACCCCAAAATGAATATGTAATAGCCTAGAAACATCATAAAACATGCTAGAAATGCTAAAGGAAGTTGTTGTAACTCAAGCATACAATGTCCAATCTGCCCCAAACTTCACGTTTGATAAAAGTCCTGCACTGAACACATCTACATAGCGATATTCAGATATAGACATAGCCCCACCTACTGGCAACAGAAACTGACATGGTTAACACAGTAATGCAGTACTAACCACATAATTATTGTGTACTAAGCATGCTAGAAACATACTAAACATGCTAGCAACACTTAGCTGAGTCATGAAGCATGCTATTATCACCATTATACAAAACATTTTGTAACTGACTTTGACATACTCTTACTATATATACCTCCTTAAATGTACATTGCCCAACCATGCTCTGTCTTCCTAAAGCCACCGAGTGTTGATGGCACGGGTGCGAGGGCCCTTTCATCGCTGCTTGCAGCTTTAATTAGGGCCCGAGCACCGATGGTGTGAGGAACCTCTTGGAATTGCTCTGTTTATTATTAGGGCCCAAGCCCTGAAAGGGCGAAGGCCCTATTGTTTTCGTTAGGATTATTTATTATTAGGGCCCAAGCCCTGAAAGGGCGAAGGCCCTATTGTTTTCGTTAGGATTATTTATTTATTAGGGCCCAAGCCCTGAAAGGGCGAAGGCCCTATTGTTTCCGGTAGGATTATTTATTATTATTATTAGGGCCCAAGCCCTGAAAGGGCGAAGGCCCTATTGTTTTCGTTAGGATTATTATTATTATTATTATTATTATTATTGTTCTTCAAGGGTTCGGGGGCTTTTGGGGCCTTTAACGTGCTCAAAAACTCATGAAACTTTGCACGCATGTCAGAACCCGCGGCCATTAGGGCCGGGCTGAAGCTGGTACCCGGGCGTGGCAGGGGGGCTCAACAGCGCCCCCTGGTACGGAATCCGAACACTTGTCCATAAATCAAACACACTTGCATGTAATAATATGAAACTCGGAACACATATAGATCTCATCGGGCCGAACAACTTTCGTGCTCTAAGTTTTACGCCAGCCCAACAGGAAGTTGGCTATTATGGGATGTTTGGAAACGCATGCTGTGGAATTTAATGTACTCCTCCTAGGGAATTCATCCAATCACCTCCAAACTCAGTCAGCATGAAGTCAAGACATTGAGGATGCTAAATTGCGGACGGATTTTTGATATCTCGAACGGTTTGGCCGTGGCGAGGACACGAATTTATGGCGAATAATGGAAACAGGAAGTGTGTTATAACTTCTGCATACATTAACTGATCTTGATGAAACTTCAGCAGTGTGTTCGTTGTAAGAGGCCGATCACATGGATGTGACTACTGTGAGTCTAAGTTAAAGCGCCACCAACTGGCAGCAGGAAGTGTGTCCCTTTCAAAATGCTTTAAAATCACCCTCTTATTTTTACCCAATTTGCTTCAAACTTTATGTGTATAATGTAAACACACGGCAGATGTAGACCTGTGAAAGGATTTTTGATATCTTTAATAATGTTGCCATGGCAACGCTTCAAACTTTAATATTCTTTTTTGATGCTTTTGAGACTCTTAACATACTTGAAATTGCATGAAACTCGACAGACACATCACATTTATTAGCCAGTAGACATGTGCAAAGTTTCAGAAACGGGCGTGGTGAGGGGCTCAGTAGCGCCACCTTTAGTCATAAGTGGGGGGGGTTAGTTTTATCAACAGCAACAAAACTTGGTATGTGTATTGTTCTCATCAAGACGGACAACTTTCTAATTGACATTAACTACCTCCAACCAACAGGAAGAGAGATATTTTGGTTTGAATGTGGATTTTCTGAAGAATTTTCTCTCCCTCTCTCTGTGTCTCTGTGTGTGAGAGGGGAGGGGGGAATTTGACTATTGCTTTTATATTGTTAATCAAGGTTTCAGGGGCTTTTGGGGTCCTTAACGTGCTCAAAAACTCTTGAAACTCTGCACACAAGTCAGAACCCCCTGCCATCAGGGACAGGCTGAAGCTGGTACCCGGGCGTGGCGGGGGGCTCAACAGCGCCCCCTTGAACGGGGTCCCAAAACTTGGTCCATAGATCAAACACGCTTGCATGAATTAATATGAAACTCGGTACACATATAGATCTCATCGGGCCGAACAACTTTCCCCCGGTCAAGTTTTACGCCAGCCCAACAGGAAGTCGGCTATTATTGGTTGTTTGGAAAACGCTTCCTGTGGAATGCGAAGTACTCCTCCTAGAAAATTCACCGTGTCCCCTCCAAACTCGGTGTGCATGTAGTCAAGACTTTGAGGATGCTAAATTGCGGACGGATTTTTGATATCTCGAACGGTTTGGCCGTGGCGAGGAATCGAATTTATGGCGAGAAAAGAGAAACACGAAGTGGAATAACTTCTGCATACATTAACTGATCTTGATGAAACTTCAGCAGTGTGTTCGTGGTAAGAGGCCGATCAGATGGATGTAACTATTGTGATTCAAAGTTATAGCGCCACCAACTGGCAGCAGGAAGTTTGTCACTTTCAACATGCTTTTGACAAAAGTGGGGGGGTTAGTTTTAACTCCAGTAAAAAAAACTCAGTTCATATATTGATCTCATCGACCCGGACAACTTTCTAATTTAAAGTCATTAGCTCTGACCATCAGGAAGTCAGATATTTTGGTCTGAATGTGGATTTTTTTGCAAAATCAGCCTCTGAATTTTTAGCCACCTTTATCTAAGTGGTTATTTTATTCCCACCAAACTTTTTCAACATGATAAAAATATATTAATGATGCTAAATTGTGAACGGATAATAAATATCTCAAACGGTTTTGCTATGGCGAGGGATTAAAGTAATGTCAAAAAAGTAAACACTAAAAGGCTCATATATTCTAAAAATGTAATTATACACCATTTATTACTACATAAAAGTATACAAATATCAGAACTTAACTCATTTTATTCTTTTTTTTTCAATTTAAGAATGAAGTTTAAGTTTAAAAACTGCCAGAATGGTTGTTTAGTCTAAACAATAAATAAATAAAGTCAAACATAGTGCTATACTGCCCTCTTGTGTTCAAAATCAGGTAGGCCTATTATATCTATATAAAAATATACTAGGTATGTGACGGTGAGAATATTTTACCACCGGTTAACTGACGTGTGACACTGCTGGGGGCTTTTTAATCGCTAACTTAAAAACGAAAGTAAAATATGTTCGTCCGCACGGACATTGATAATGGTGCGGAGCAGAGCGAGCGTTTTCAATAAATTCCTATGGAAGGAGGAATGACCTAAGAAACGTTGACTCTGTTCTGCTCGTTCCTCGCTGAGGACGCGCACCATTATGAATGCCTGTGCAGCCGTGAGCATTTTAGTTTCATTTTCGGGGCGGATTGCTTGAATGTATTTAAAAAAAGCACAATGTTGTGTTTTATTGCGACTGTACAAAAATATAAGTTACCACTTTGCAGTTTGAATGATGTTCTGAACAAAATGACAGAGTATGTTTTTATGTGTCCACTGTTCAATCGCGCCCTCATTTTAGTGATTCCCAAGTTATTTTTTCATTTAAGTTTTTTTCATTGTTCTAATCAGGTCAGGCAAGTAAAATTATCTGTCTTATCCCTTACATTTTTATATAATTATATAAATATATAATACACTACTGTTCAAAAATTTGGCGTCAGTAAGATTTTTAAGCTAAGTTTCTTCTGCTCACCAAGGCTGCATTTGTTTGATTAAAAATACAAACAAAAACAGTAATATTGTAAAATAGTATTCCAATTTAAAACAGCTGCTTTCTATTTTAATATATTTTAAACTGTTATTTATTCCTGTGATCAAAGCTGAGTTTTCAGCATCATTATTCCAGTCGTCACTGTCACATGATCCTTCAGAAATTATTCTAATATGATGATTGATGCTCAAGAAACATTCATTATTATTTTAAATGTCGAAAACAGTTATGTACAGTCTTTGATGAATAGAAAGTTCAAAAGAACAGCATTTATCTGAAATCTAAAGCTTTTGTAACATTAAACACTACCGTTCAGAAGTTTGGGGTCAGTAATAATTTTTATTTTATTTTTGGGGGAAAGAAATAAATAAATCAATACTTTTATTCATCGAGAATGAGTTAAACTGATAAAAAGTTACAGTACAGACATTTATAATGTTAAAAAAAATTATATTTGAAATAAATGCTGTTCTTTTGAACTTTACATTCATCAACGCATTTTGAAAAAAAATCTGTACACAACTGTTTTCAACATTGAAAATAATAATTAATATTTATTGACCATCAATCATCATATTAGAATGGTTTCTGAAGGATCGTGACACTGAAGACGGGAGTAATGATGCTGAAAACTCAGCTTTGATCACATAAATTAATTACAGTGTAAAATATTTTATAATAGAAAACAGCTGTTTTAAATTGGAATAATATTTCACAATATTACTGTTTTTGTTTGTATTTTTAATCAAATAAATGCAGCCTTGGTGAGCAGAAGAGACTTCTCCTAAAAACATTGAAAATCTTCCTTACCCCAAACGTTTGAACGGTATATATATATATGTTTGTATAATATATATATATATATATATATATATATATATATATGTTTGTATAATATATATATATATATATATATATATATATATATATATATATATATATATATATATATATATATGTTTGTATAATATATATATATATATATATATATATATATATATATATATATATATATATGTATATAAATATAGCTGCGAGCAGCGATGGAGGGCCAAAGCCGGCGTTACCGCCACCCCGGTGCCTTTAGGTAACTAAAGGCACCGGGGTTGCGGTGCCACCGGCTTGGGCCCGTAATCGCTGCTCGCAGCTATATTTATTATTATTATTATTATTTTGTCAACCTTTCGGGCACTTTTGGGGCTCTTAACATGCTCGAAAACTCTTGAAATTTTGCACACACGTCAGAACCCGCGGCCATCAGGGCCGGACTGAAGCTGGTACCCGGGCGTGGCAGGGGGGCTCGACAGCGCCCCCTGGAACGGGATCCGAACACGTGTCCATAAATCAAACACGCTTGCATGTAATAATATGAAACTCGGTACACATATAGATCTCATCCGGCCGAACAACTTTCGTGCTCTAAGTTTTACGCCAGCCAAACGGGAAGTTGGCTATTTAGCGTTGTTTGGAAACGCATGCTGTGGAATTTAATGTACTCCTCCTAGGGAATTCATCGATTCGCCTCCAAACTCGGTGTGCATGAAGTCAAGACATTGAGGATGCTAAATTGCGGACGGATTTTTGATATCTCGAACGGTTTGGCCGTGGCGAGGAAACAAATTTATGGCGAAAAAATGAAACAGGAAGTGTGTTATAACTTCTGCATACATTAACTGATCTTGATGAAACTTCAGCAGTGTGTTCGTTGTAAGAGGCCGATCGCACAGATGTGACTATTGTGAGTCAAAGTTATAGCGCCACCAACAGGCAGCAGGAAGTACATCACTTTCAAAATGCTTTGAAATCAGTGTCTTATTTTTACCCGATTTGCTTCAAACTTTATGTGTACAATGTAGACACACGGCAGATGTAAACCTGTGAAAGGATTATTGATATCTTAGATACTGTTGCCGTGGCAACGCATCAAACTTTAATATTCTTTTTTGATGCTTTTGAGACTCTTAACATACTTGAAATTGCATGAAACTCAACAGACACATCACATTTATTAGCCAGTAGACATGTGCAAAGTTTCAGAAACGGGGGTGGTGGAATGGCTAGTAGCGCCACCTTTAGTCAAAAATGGGGGGTTTAGTTTTTCCTAGAATCACAAAACTTGGTATGTGTATTGTTCTCATCAAGACGAACAACTTTCTAATTTACATGAACCATCTCCGACCAACAGGAAGAGAGATATTTTGGTTTGAATGTGGATTTTCTGAAGAATTTTCTCTCCCTCTCTCTGTGTCTGTGTGTGTGTGAGGGGAGGGGGGGATTTGACTATTGCTTTTATATTGTTAATCAAGGTTTCAGGGGCTTTTGGGGTCCTTAACGTGCTCAAAAACTCTTGAAACTTTGCACACAGGTCAGAACCCACGGACATCAGGGCCGGGCTGAAGCTGGTACCCGGGCGTGGCTGGGGGGCTCAACAGCGCCCCCTTGAACGGGGTTCTAAAACTTGATCCATATATCAAACACGCTCGCATGAATTAATATGAAACTCGGTACACATATAGATCTCATCGGGCCGAACAACTTTACCCCGGTCAAGTTTTACGCCAGCCCAACAGGAAGTCGGCTATTATGGGTTGTTTGGAAAACGCTTGCTGTGGAATGTGAAATACTCCTCCTAGAAAATTCACCGTGTCCCCTTCAAACTCGGTGTGCATGTAGTCAAGACTTTGAGGATGCTAAATTGCGGACGGATTTTTGATATCTCGAACGGTTTGGCTGTGGCGAGGAATCGAATTTATGGCGAGAAAAGAGAAACACGGAAGTGGAATAACTTCTGCATACATTAACTGATCTTGATGAAACTTCAGCAGTGTGTTTGTGGTAAGAGGCCGATCAGATGGATGTAGCTATTGTGAGTCAAAGTTATAGCGCCACCAACTGGCAGCAGGAAGTGTGTCACTTTCAACATGCTTTTGACAAAAGTGGGGGGGTTACTTTTAACTACAGTAAAGAAAAAATAGTTTCTATATTGTTCTCATCAAGCCGGACAACTTTCTAATTTACATTCAATAGCTCTGGCCATCAGGAAGTCAGATATTTTGGTCTGAATGTGATTTTTTTTGCAAAATCAGCCTCTGAATTTTTAGCCACTCCTCTTAAACTATTTATTTTATTCGTACCAAACTTTTTCAACATGATGAAACTACATTAAATATGCTAAATTGTGAATGGATAATAAATATCTCAAACGGTTTTGCTATGGCGAGGGATTAAAGTAAAAATCTTCTAAAAATGTAATTATATACCATTTATTTCTATATAAAAGTATACAAATATCACAACTAAACCCATTTTATTCTGTTTTTGCAATTCAAGAAGAATGAAAAAGTTAAAAACAGGCTATTTAGTGCTATTTGGTTCAACAAAAAAAGCAAACATAGGGCTATACTGCCCTCTTGTGTCCAAAAGGACATCAAAATAGTATATAAAACTTTTTACCAGGTAGGCCAATATTGTATTTAAATATACATTTATTAGGTATGTGTCTGAGGATATTTTCCCACCGGTTAATCGACGTGTGACACGAGTGGGTGCTTTTAAATCGCTAATATAATAGTGAAAGAAAAATAATGATAATGTTGCACACACAAATCACACACATGTGGGAAAGAATGATGCTTTTAAACAACACTAAACCGCCATTAGGTGTCGCCAGGCATCCATCTTAATAAGCGAGTCATTGATTCATTCGTTCAAACGATTCGTTCGAATGAGTCGATCATGATTAAGACAGATGTTTATGGATTGATCATTCAATCTTTGAGTTAACCGATTCGTTAAAAATGCTGAATCGTTCAGTTATGAGAAAACACGTGATGCGTGATGGTTCTGCCGTGATCTTTGTTTAACTATTTTCGCTGCTGAAACAGAACAAAAACAGTCAACATTGCATCTAAAATGTAAGTGACTTAATTGTAACTGTTTATTAACCTGTTGTATGAAATCTAGGGGTGGGAGAAAAAATTGATTCTTAGATGCATCGCGATGCGGACGTGGACGATTCTGAATCGATTCACAAATGTCAAAAAATCGATTCTCTAAAAAAATATTTTTCTAATAACGTAATATTGACGGAAGGCAAAAGGCGGAACTCTAAGCGGACGTGCGTGCAGTCTGTGGCGCGCACATAACAGAGAAGTTTCTTCTGCTCACCAAGGCTGCATTTATTTGATTAAAAATACAAACAAAAACAGTAATATTGTAAAATAGTATTCCAATTTAAAACAGCTGCTTTCTATTTTAATATATTTTAAACTGTTATTTATTCCTGTGATCAAAGCTGAGTTTTCAGCATCATTACTCCAGTCGTCACTGTCACATGATCCTTCAGAAATTATTCTAATATGATGATTGATGCTCAAGAAACATTCATTATTATTTTAAATGTCGAAAACAGTTGTGTACAGTCTTTGATGAATAGAAAGTTCAAAAGAACAGCATTTATCTGAAATCTAAAGCTTTTGTAACGTTAAACACTACCGCTCAAAAGTTTGTGGTTAGTAATAATTAAAATTTTATTTTTGGGGGAAAGAAATAAAATAAATCAGTACTTTTATTTATGAAGGATGAGTTAAACTGATCAACAGTTACAGTAAAGACATTTATAATGTTAAAAATATATATATTTGAAATATATGCTGTTCTTTTGAACTTTACATTCATCAAAGCATTTTGAAAAAAAAAAATCTGTACACAACTGTTTTCAACATTGAAAATAATAATGAATATTTATTGAGCATCAATCATCATATTAGTATGATTTCTGAAGGATCATGTGACACTGAAGACTGGAGTAATGATGCTGAAAACTCAACTTTGATCACAGAAATGAATTAATATGTAAAATATTTTAAAATTGAAAACAGCTGTTTTAAATTGGAATAATATTTCACAATATTACTGTTTTTGTTTGTATTTTTAATCAATAAATGCAGCCTTGGTGAGCAGAAGAGACTTCTCCTAAAAACATTAAAAATCTTACTGACCCCAAACTTTTGAACAATAATATATATATATATATATATATATATATATATATATATATAACTGCGAGCAGCGATGGAGGGCCAAAGCCGGCGGTACCGCCACCCCGGTGCCTTTAGGTAACTAAAGGCACCGGGGTGGCGGTGCCACCGGCTTGGGCCCGCAATCGCTGCTCGCAGCTATATTTATTATTATTATTATTATTATTATTATTTTGTCAACCTTTCGGGCACTTTTGGGGCTCTTAACATGCTCAAAAACTCTTGAAATTTTGCACACACGTCAGAACCCGCGGCCATCAGGGCCGGACTGAAGCTGGTACCCGGGCGTGGCAGGGGGGCTCGACAGCGCCCCCTGGAATGGTGTCCGAAAACTTGGTCCATAAATCAAACACACTTGCATATAGTAATATGAAACTCAGTACACATATTGAACTCATCGGGCCGAACAACTTTTGTGCTCTAAGTTTTACGCCAGCCCAACAGGAAGTCAACTATTATGTGTTGTTTGAAAAACGCATCCTCTGGAATTTGAAATACTCCTCCTAGAAAATTCGTCCAATCACAACCAAACTCGGTCAGCATAAAGACAAGACATTGAGGATGCTAAATTGCGGACAAATTTTTGATATCTCGAACGGTTTGGCCGTGGCGAGGAAACTAATTTATAGCGAGAAAAGATAAACAGGAAGTGTGTTATAACTTCTGCATACATTAACTGATCTTGATGAAACTTCCGCAGTGTGTTCGTTGTAAGAGGCCGATCACATGGATGTGACTATTGTGAGTCAAAGTTATAGCGCCACCAACTGGCAGCAGGAAGTGTGTCACTTTCAAAATGCTTTGAAATCACTCTCTTATTTTTACCCGATTTGCTTCAAACTTTATGTGTATAATGTAGACACACGGCAGATGTAGACCTGTGAAAGGTTTATTGATATCTTAGATACTGTTGCCGTGGCAACGCATCAAACTTTAATATTCTTTTCAGATGCTTTTGAGACTCTTAACATACTTGAAATTGGATGAAACTCGACAGACACATCACATTTATTAGCCAGTAGACATGTGCAAAGTTTCAGAAACGGGCGTGGTGAGGGGCTCAGTAGCGCCACCTTTAGTCAAAAATGGGGGCTTAGTTTTAAGTAGAGTCACAAAAATCGTTATGTATATTGTTCTCATCAAGCCGGACAACTTTCTAATTTATAGTCATAAGCTGTGACCATTTTTTGGAGAATTCTCTCTCTCTCTCTCTCTGCCTCTGTGTCTCTGTGTGTGTGAGGGGTGGGGGGATTTGTCTTTTGAGTGAGATTTGTTTAAAATTCCTGTTTTTCAAGGTTTCAGGGGCTTTTGGGGCCTTTAACGTGCTCGAAAACTCTTGAAACTTTGCACACAGGTCAGAACCCGCGGCCATCAGGGCCAGGCTGAAGCTGGTACCCGGGCGTGGCAGGGGGGCTCAACAGCGCCCCCTGGAACGGGATCCGAACACTTGTCCATAAATCAAACACACTTGCATGTAATGATATGAAACTCGGTACACATATAGATCTCATCGGGCCGAACAACTTTCGTGCTCTAAGTTTTACGCCAGCCCAACAGGAAGTCGGCAATTATGGGTTGTTTGGAGAACGCTTGCTGTGGAATTTGAAACACTTCTCCTAGAGAATTAATTAAATCACCACCAAACTCGGTGTGCATGAAGTCAAGACAATAAGGATGCTAAATTGCGGACTGATTTTTGATATCTCAAACGGTTTGGCCGTGGCGAAGACACGAATTTATGGCGAGAAAAGAGAAACACGAAGTGTTATAACTTCTGCACACATTAACTGATCTTGATGAAACTTCAGCAGTGTGTTCGTGGTAAGAGGCCGATCAGATGGATGTGACTATTGTGAGTCAAAGTTATAGCGCCACCAACTGGCAGCAGGAAGTGTGTCACTTTCAAAATGTTTTTGACAAAAGTGGGGGGGTTAGTTTTACCCACAATTACAATAATCAGTACGTTTATTGGTCTCATCGAGCCGGACAACTTTCTAATTTACAGTTATTAGCTCTGACCAACAGGAAGTTAGATATTTTGGTTTGAATGTGGATATATTTGCAAATTCAGCCTCTGCATTTTTACCCACTCCTGCTAAGTGGTTTATTTTATTCACACCAAACTTTTTCAACATGATGAAAATACATTAAAGATGCTAAATTGTGAACGGATATTGAATATCTCTAACGGTTTTGATATGGCGAGGGATTAAAATAATGCCAAAAAAGGAATCAGAAAACATCTCATATCTTTAAAAAATTTAATTATACACCATTTATTTTTATATAAAATTATACAAATATCAGAACTAAACCGAAACAGAACTAGTTTTGGGTTTATTCGTTTTTTCAATTCAAGAATTATGTACAAGTTCAAAATCAGCCAGAATGCGCTATTTAGTAAAAAAAAAGTCATACATAGGGCTATACTGCCCTCTTGTGTTTAAAATCAGGTAGGCCTATTGTATATTGTATTTATATATAAATATATTAGCGATGTGACTGAGAATTTTTTCCCACTGGTTAATCGATGTGTGACACTGCGGCGGGGGCTTTTAAATCGCTAACTTAAAGGGATACTCCACTTTAAATTGAAAATTCTGTCATCATATACTCACCCTCATGTTGTTTCAGTCCTTTATGAATTTCTTTCTTCTGCTAAACAGAAAGGAAGATATTTAGAAGAATGTCAGTAACCAGACAGTTTCTGGTCTCATTGACTTCCATAGTATACATTTTGTCCTACTATGGACGTCAATGGGATCAGAAACTGTCTGGTTACTGACATTCTTCTAAATATTTTCCTTTCTGTTCAGCAGAAGAAAGAAATTCATAAAGGATTAAAACAACATGAGGGTGAGTATATGATGACAGAATTTTCATTTTAAAGTGGAGTATCCCTTTAAAAGCGAAAGTGAAATACGGACGTCCAGTAGGAATGAACTAAAAAACATTCACTCTGTTCTGCTCGTTCCTCGCTGTAGACGCGTTATTGCCCGTGCAGCCGTGAGCATTTTAGTTTCATTTAAAAAATAGCGCCATTTTGGGGGTGGGATTGCTTGAATGTTTTTTTACAAAAGCACAATGTTGTGTTTTATTGCGAGTGTACATAAATATAAGTAAACACAGTGCAGTTTAAATGATGTCCTGTATGAACAAACCGACGGAGTAGCCTATGTTTTTATGTTTCCACTGTTCGATCGTGCCCACGCCTCACACACACACACACACACACACACACACACACACACACACACACACACACACACACACACACACACACACACACACACACACATACACACACACACACACACACACTGTGCATTCCAGCATTGCAATCTTGACATCGCAGCCGGTTCATTACAGCCGTAATAAAATATAATAATAAATATAAATAGTCAACCTATTTGCAGCAAATGATAGTAGATTTTAGATCAATATATTTGTTTTCCTTACAATTTTAATTAACACTAACTTTATTCTCATCTGAATTATAAATAATTTATTTCTGTATAAAATAATACTACCATTAAAAAATACATTTGATTGTCTTTTTTAATCAATGGAGAATGTGTGACTTAAAAATAAACAGATTAGTGCTCGGTTTGAGGACAAGAAATGAAAACCAATGCAATATGATGAATGTCCAAAAACGTTCGCTCTTCTCTGCCCGTTCCTCGCCTCGCCATATATATATATTTATTTATTTTTTTTTTTTTTTTTTGTTACATATATATATATATAATGTATATATATATATATATATATATATTTTTTTTTTTTGTTACATTTATATATATATATTATATATATATATATATATATATATATATATATATATATATATATAAATATAGCTGCTCGCAGCGATGGAGGGCCCAAGCCGGTGACACCGCCACCCCGGTGGCTTTAGTGTAACTAAAGGCACCAGGGTGGCGGTGCCACCGGCTTGGGCCCGCAATCGCTGCTCGCAGCTATATTTATTATTATTTTTCTTACGACTATTCGGGCACTTTTGGGGCCCTTAACATGCTCAAAAACTCTTGAAACTTTGCACACGGGTCAGAACCCGCAGCCATCAGGGCCGGGCTGAAGCTGGGACACGGGCGTGGCAGGGGGGCTCGACAGCGCCCCCTGGAACGGGGTCCGAAAACTTGGTCCATAAATCAAACACACTTGCATGTAATAATATGAAATTCGGTACACATAAAGATCTCATCGGGCCGAACAACTTTCATGCTCTAAGTTTTACGCCAGCCCAAAAGGAAGTCGACTATTTAGGGTTGTTTGGAAACGCATGCTTAGGAATTTGAAACACTTCTCCTAGGGAATTCACCCGGTCGGCACCAAACTCGGTGTGCATGAAGTCAAGACATTGAGGATGAAAAATTGCCAGGGGATTTTTGATATCTCGAACGGTTTGGCCGTGGCGAGGAAACAAATTTATGGCGAATAATGGGACACAGGAAGTGTATTATAACTTCTGCAGGCCGATCACATGGATGTAACTATTGTGAGTCAAAGTTATAGCGCCACCAACTGGCAGCAGGAAGTGTGTCACTTTCAAAATGCTTTGAAGTCACCCTCTTATTTTTACCCGATTTGCTTCAAACTTTATGTGTATAATGTAAACACACGGCAGATGTAGACCTGTGAAAGGATTTTTGATATCTTTAATACTGTTGCCATGGCAACACTTCAAACTTTAATATTCTTTTTTGATGCTTTTGAGACTCTTAACATACTTGAAATTGGATGAAACTCGACAGACACATCACATTTATTAGCCCGTAGACATGTGCAAAGTTTCAGAAACAGGCGTGGTGAGGGGCTCAGTAGCGCCACCTTTAGTCATAAGTGGGGGGGTTAGTTTTATCAACAGCAACAAAACTTGGTATGTGTATTGTTCTCATCAAGACGGACAACTTTCTAATTGACATTAACTACCTCCGACCAACAGGAAGAGAGATATTTTGGTTTGAATGTGGATTTTCTGAAGAATTTTCTCTCCCTCTCTCTGTGTCTCTGTGTGTGAGGGGAGGGGGTGGATTTGACTATTGCTTTTATATTGTTAATCAAGGTTTCAGGGGCTTTTGGGGTCCTTAACGTGCTCAAAAACTCTTGAAACTTTGCACACAAGTCAGAACCCCGTGCCATCAGGGACGGGCTGAAGCTGGTACCCGGGCGTGGCAGGGGGGCTCAACAGCGCCCCCTTGAACGGGGTCCCAAAACTTGGTCCATAGATCAAATACGCTTGCATGAATTAATATGAAACTCGGTACACATATAGATCTCATCGGGCCGAACAACTTTCCCCCGGTCAAGTTTTACGCCAGCCCAACAGGAAGTCGGCTATTATGGGTTGTTTGGAAAACGCTTCCTGTGGAATGCGAAGTACTCCTCCTAGAAAATTCACTGTGTCCCCTCCAAACTCGGTGTGCATGAAGTCAAGACTTTGAGGATGCTAAATTGCGGACGGATTTTTGATATCTCGAACGGTTTGGCCGTGGCGAGGAATCGAATTTATGGCGAGAAAAGAGAAACACGAAGTGGAATAACTTCTGCATACATTAACTGATCTTGATGAAACTTCAGCAGTGTGTTCGTGGTAAGAGGCCGATCAGATGGATGTAACTATTGTGATTCAAAGTTATAGCGCCACCAACTGGCAGCAGGAAGTGTATCACTTTCAACATGCTTTTGACAAAAGTGGGGGGGTTATTTTTAACTACAGTAAAAAAAACTCAGTTCCTATATTGATCTCATCGACCCGGATAACTTTCTAATTTAAAGTCATTAGCTCTGACCATCAGGAAGTCAGATATTTTGGTCTGAATGTGGATTTATTTGCAAATTCAGCCTCTGCTTTTTACCCACTCCTGCTAAGTGTTTTTTTTTTATTCACACCAAACTTTTTCAACATGATGAAAATACATTAAAGATGCTAAATTGAGAACGGATATTGAATATCTCAAACGGTTTTGACATGGCGAGGGATTAAAATAATGTCAAAAAAGGAATCAGAAAACATCTCATATATTCTTAAAATTTAATTATACACCATTTATTTTTATATAAAATTATACAAATATTAGAACTAAACCTATTTTATTCTGTTTTTGCAATTCAAGAAGTATGAAAAAGTTAAAAAACAGGCTATTTAGTGCTATTTGTTTCAACAAAAAAGCAAACATAGGGCTATACTGCCCTCTTGTGTCCAAAAGGATATCAAAATAGTATATAAAACGTTTTACTAGGTAGGCCTATTGTATTTAAATATAAATTTATTAGGTATATGACTGTGAGGATATTTTCCCATTGGTTAAGCGACGTGTGACACGAGCGGGTGCTTTTAAATCGCTAATATAAAAGTGAAAGTAAAAAAACGGACGTCCGCACGGACATTGATAATGGTGCACGTTGGAAAGAATGATACTTTTAAACATAACACTAAACCGCCATTAGGTGTCGCCAGGCGACCATCTTAATGAGCGAGTCATTGATTCATTCGTTCAAACGATTCATTCCAATGACTGAGTCATTCATGATTGAGACAGATGTTTATGGATTGACCATTGAATCTTTGAGTCAAGCGATTCGTTTCAAAATGCTGAATCATTCAGTAATGAGAAAACAAGTTGCTGTGAGATGCGCAATGGTTCTGTTGTGATCTTTGTTTAACTATTTTTGCTGCTGAAACAGAACAAAAACAGTCAATATTGCATCTAAAATGTAAGTGACTTAATTGTAACTGTTTATTAACCTGTTGTATGAAATCAATGTCACAGTTTCAATCGTGATTGTATTCAGGAAATAGTTGCCTACTCGTCAAGTGAGGTTGCTTAACTCTATCATATGTTATAAAATATATAAAAACTCCATATTTGTAATTTTTATAGTCAGTATGTTGTTAACTGGGTTGCTTTTTTGTGTGCTGCGCTCATTTGTTTACAATTCTCCTGGAGAAGCAGCATGAGCCTCAGCAGTGCAACCTTGTTACCATTGATCAGTAATACATTTGTTATTAACTGCTGATTGCAACTTAAAATGAATGTAATGAAATTAGAATAATCTCTCGTTTTAGTGATTCCCAAGTTATTTTTTTGTTATTGACGTTCTAATCAGGCTATACTTTGGTCGGGCAAGTAAAATTCTCTTTCAGGTAGGCCTATTGTATTTATATATTAATATATTAGGGATGTGACTGTGATAAAATTTTCCCACCGGTTAATCGACATGTGACACCGCTGAGGGCTTTTAAATCGCTAACTATAGTATACTATATACTAGTAAAATACAGACGTCCGCACAGACATTGATAATGGTGCGGAGTAGAGCGAGCATTTTCAATTTATTCCTATGGATGTAGGAATTAACTAAAACATTTTATTTATGTTTTTGTGTCCACTGTTCAACCGCAACCGCGTCACACACACATTCCAGAATTGCAATCTTGACATTCATTATAGCCCTAATACAATATAATAATAAAAATAGTCAACCTAACATAAACGAATTACACTGCTCTGTTTAAATAGTCAGTAGTACAATCTGTACCATTCACAGTAAGCAGAGCTCCACTGTGATGTTTCCAAGCACATTTTTGCGCGTGTGAAGAGGATGATTTTTTCCATCGATATTGGAACACGAGTGAAGTACAAAGCCTATAATAAAGAATAGTTTAGCATCCAAATACATCGCAAAAATTGAAACATTTTGATGCTAATGAGAGGGTTACGTGAGACCAACACTGCTTACTTTCGTTTTTATTTTTACATTAAATTTAAAGGATTTGTTGTGGAATATTTTGAGTGTATCATAAAATCAGAATAAGGTAAGACAAGTAATATTTTCTGTCTTATATATATATATACATATATATATATATATATATATATATATATATATATATATATATATGTGTGTGTGTGTGTGTGTATATTATATATATATATATATATATAGATATATATATATATATATATATAAATATAGATAGATATATATTTATATACACACATATATATATATATATATATATATATATATATGTGTGTGTGTGTGTGTATATATATATATATATAAATATAGCTGCGAGCAGCGATGGAGGGCCAAAGCCGGTGGCACCGCCATCCCCGGTGCCTTTAGGTAACTAAAGGCACCGGGGTTGCGGTGCCACCGGATTGGGCCCGTAATCGCTGCTCGCAGCTATATTTAGGGCCCAAGCCCTGAAAGGGCGAAGGCCCTATTGTTTCCGGTAGGATTATTAGGGCCCAAGCCCTGAAAGGGCGAAGGCCCTATTGTTTTCGGTAGGATTATTATTATTATTTTTCTTACGACTATTCGGGCACTTTTGGGGCCCTTAACATGCTCAAAAACTCTTGAAACTTTGCACACGGGTCAGAACCCGCGGCCATCAGGGCCGGGCTGAAGCTGGGACACGGGCGTGGCAGGGGGGCTCGACAGCGCCCCCTGGAACGGTGTCCGAAAACTTGGTCCATAAATCAAACACGCTTGCATGTAATAATATGAAACTCGGTACACATAAAGATCTCATCAGGCCGAACAACTTTCATGCTCTAAGTTTTACGCCAGCCCAAAAGGAAGTGGACTATTTAGGGTTGTTTGGAAACGCATGCTTAGGAATTTGAAACACTTCTCCTAGGGAATTCACCCGGTCGGCACCAAACTCGGTGTCCATGAAGTCAAGACATTGAGGATGAAAAATTGCCAGGGGATTTTTGATATCTCGAACGGTTTGGCCGTGGCGAGGAAACGAATTTATGGCGAATAATGGGACACAGGAAGTGTATTATAACTTCTGCATATATTAACTGATCTTGATGAAACTTCAGCAGTGTGTTCATTGTAAGAGGCCGATCACATGGATGTAACTATTGTGAGTCAAAGTTATAGCGCCACCAACTGGCAGCAGGAAGTGTGTCACTTTCAAAATGCTTTGAAGACACCCTCTTATTTTTACCCGATTTGCTTCAAACTTTATGTGTATAATGTAAACACACGGCAGATGTAGAACTGTGAAAGGATTTTTGATATCTTTAATACTGTTGCCATGGCAACACTTCAAACTTTAATATTCTTTTTTGATGCTTTTGAGACTCTTAACATAGTTGAAATTGGATGAAACTCGACAGACACATCACATTTATTAGCCCGTAGACATGTGCAAAGTTTCAGAAACAGGCGTGGTGAGGGGCTCAGTAGCGCCACCTTTAGTCATAAGTGGGGGGGTTAGTTTTATCAACAGCAACAAAACTTGGTATGTGTATTGTTCTCATCAAGACGGACAACTTTCTAATTGACATTAACTACCTCCGACCAACAGGAAGAGAGATATTTTGGTTTGAATGTGGATTTTCTGAAGAATTTTCTCTCCCTCTCTCTGTGTCTCTGTGTGTGTGAGGGGGGGGGGGGGGGGGGGGGGGGGGGTTTGACTATTGCTTTTACATTGTTAATCAAGGTTTCAGGGGCTTTTGGGGTCCTTAACGTGCTCAAAAACTCTTGAAACTTTGCACACAAGTCAGAACCCCGTGCCATCAGGGACGGGCTGAAGCTGGTACCCGGGCGTGGCAGGGGGGCTCAACAGCGCCCCCTTGAACGGGGTCCCAAAACTTGGTCCATAGATCAAACACGCTTGCATAAATTAATATGAAACTCGGTACACATATAGATCTCATCGGGCCGAACAACTTTCCCCCGGTCAAGTTTTACGCCAGCCCAACAGGAAGTCGGCTATTATTGGTTGTTTGGAAAACGCTTGCTGTGGAATGCGAAGTACTCCTCCTAGAAAATTCACCGTGTCCCCTCCAAACTCGGTGTTCATGTAGTCAAGACTTTGAGGATGCTAAATTGCGGACGGATTTTTGATATCTCGAACGGTTTGGCCGTGGCGAGGAATCGAATTTATGGCGAGAAAAGAGAAACACGAAGTGGAATAACTTCTGCATACATTAACTGATCTTGATGAAACTTCATCAGTGTGTTCGTGGTAAGAGGCCGATCAGATGGATGTAACTATTGTGAGTCAAAGTTATAGCGCCACCAACTGGCAGCAGGAAGTGTGTCACTTTCAAAATGTTTTTGACAAAAGTGGGGGGGTTAGTTTTACCCACAATTACAGAAATCAGTACGTATATTGGTCTCATCGAGCCGGACAACTTTCTAATTTAAAGTCATTAGCTCTGACCATCAGGAAGTCAGATATTTTGGTCTGAATGTGGATTTTTTTGCAAAATCAGCCTCTGAATTTTTAGCCACCTTTATCTAAGTGGTTATTTTATTCCCACCAAACTTTTTCAACATGATAAAAATATATTAATGATGCTAAATTGTGAACGGATAATAAATATCTCAAACGGTCTTGCTATGGCGAGGGATTAAAGTAATGTCAAAAAAGGAACCACTAAAAGGCTCCTATATTCTAAAAATGTAATTATACACCATTTATTACTATATAAAAGTATACAAATATCAGAACTTAACTCATTTTATTCTTTTTTTTCAATTTATGTATGAAGTTTAAGTTTAAAAACTGCCAGAATGGTTGTTTAGTCTAAACAATAAATAAATAAAGTCAAACATAGTGCTATACTGCCCTCTTGTGTTCAAAATCAGGTAGGCCTATTATATCTATATAAAAATATACTAGGTATGTGACGGTGAGAATATTTTACCACCGGTTAACTGACGTGTGACACTGCTGGGGGCTTTTTAATCGCTAACTTAAAAACGAAAGTAAAATATGTTCGTCCGCACGGACATTGATAATGGTGCGGAGCAGAGAGAGCGTTTTCAATAAATTCCTATGGAAGGAGGAATGACCTAAGAAACGTTGACTCTGTTCTGCTCGTTCCTCGCTGAGGACGCGCACCATTATAAATGCCTGTGCAGCCGTGAGCATTTTAGTTTCATTTTCGGGGCGGATTGCTTGAATGTATTTAAAAAAAGCACAATGTTGTGTTTTATTGCTACTGTACAAAAATATAAGTTAACACTTTGCAGTTTGAATGATGTTCTGAACAAAATGACAGAGTATGTTTTTATGTGTCCACTGTTGAATCGCGCCCTCGTTTTAGTGATTCCCAAGTTATTTTTTCATTTAAGTTTTTTTCATTGTTCTAATCAGGTCAGGCAAGTAAAATTATCTGTGTCTTATCCCTTACATTTTTATATAATTATAAAAAATTTGGCGTCAGTAAGATTTTTAAGTTAAGTTTCTTCTGCTCACCAAGGCTGCATTTATTTGATTAAAAATACAAACAAAAACAGTAATATTGTAAAATAGTATTCCAATTTAAAACAGCTGCTTTCTATTTTAATATATTTTAAACTGTTATTTATTCCTGTGATCAAAGCTGAGTTTTCAGCATTATTATTCCAGTCGTCACTGTCACATGATCCTTCAGAAATTATTCTAATATGATGATTGATGCTCAAGAAACATTCATTATTATTTTAAATGTTGAAAACAGTTATGTACAGTCTTTGATGAATAGAAAGTTCAAAAGAACAGCATTTATCTGAAATCTAAAGCTTTTGTAACATTAAACACTACCGTTCAGAAGTTTGGGGTCAGTAATAATTTTAATTTTATTTTTGGGGGAAAGAAATAAAATAAATCAATACTTTTATTCATCGAGAATGAGTTAAACTGATAAAAAGTTACAGTACAGACATTTATAATGTTAAAAAAAATTATATTTGAAATAAATGCTGTTCTTTTGAACTTTACATTCATCAACGCATTTTGAAAAAAAATCTGTACACAACTGTTTTCAACATTGAAAATAATAATTAATATTTATTGACCATCAATCATCATATTAGAATGGTTTCTGAAGGATCATGTGACACTGAAGACGGGAGTAATGATGCTGAAAACTCAGCTTTGATCACATAAATTAATTACAGTGTAAAATATTTTAAAATAGAAAACAGCTGTTTTAAATTGGAATAATATTTCACAATATTACTGTTTTTGTTTATATTTTTAATCAAATAAATGCAGCCTTGGTGAGCAGAAGAGACTTCTCCTAAAAACATTAAAAATCTTCCTTACCCCAAACTTTTGAACGGTATATATATATATATATATATATATATATATATATATATGTTTGTATAATATATATATATATATATATATATATATATATATATATATATATATATATATAAATATAGCTGCGAGCAGTGATGGAGGGCCAAAGCCGGCGGTACCGCCACCCCGGTGCCTTTAGGTAAGTAAAGGCACCGGGGTTGCGGTGCCACCGGCTTGGGCCCGTAATCGCTGCTCGCAGCTATATTTATATATATATATATATATATATATATATATATTATACAAACATATATATATATATATATATATATATATATATTTTTTTTTTTTATTATTATTATTATTTTGTCAACCTTTTGGGCACTTTTGGGGCCCTTAACATGCTCAAAAACTCTTGAAATTTTGCACACACATCAGAACCTGCGGCCATCAGGGCCGGACTGAAGCTGGTACCCGGGCGTGGCACGGAGGCTCGACAGCGCCCCCTGGAATGGTGTCCGAAAACTTGGTCTATAAATCAAACACGCTTGCATATAATAATATGAAACTCAGTACACATATAGATCTCATCGGGCCGAACAACTTTCGTGCTCTAAGTTTTACACCAGCCCAACAGGAAGTCAACTATTATGGGTTGTTTGAAAAACGCATCCTCTGGAATTTGAAATACTCCTCCTAGAATATTCGTCCAATCACAACCAAACTCGGTGTGCATGAAGTCAAGACATTGAGGATGCTAAATTGCGGACGGATTTTTGATATCTCGAACGGTTTGGCTGTGGCGAGGAAACGAATTTATGGCGAATAATGGTACACAGGAAGTGTGTTATAACTTCTGCATACATTAACTGATCTTGATGAAACTTTCGCAGTGTGTTTGTTGTAAGAGGCCGATCACAAGGATGTGACTATTGTGAGTCAAAGTTATAGCGCCACCAACTGGCAGCAGGAAGTGTGTCCCTTTCAAAATGCTTTGAAGTCACCCTCTTAATTTTACCCGATTTGCTTCAAACTTTATGTGTATAATGTAAACACACGGCAGATGTAGACCTGTGAAAGGATTATTGATATCTTAGATACTGTTGCCGTGGCAACGCATCAAATTTTAATATTCTTTTCGGATGCGTTTGAGACTCTTAACATGCTTGAAATTGGATGAAACTCGACAGACACATAACACTTATTAGCCAGTAGACATGTGAAAAGTTTCAGAAACGGGCGTGGCAGGGGGGCTCAACAGCGCCCTCTTGAACAGGGTCTGAAAACTTGGTCCATATATCAAATACGCTTGCATGAATTAATATGAAACTTGGTACACATATAGATTTCATGGGGCCGAACAACTTTCCCTCTGTCAAGTTTCACGCCAGCCCAACAGGAAGTCGGCTATTATGGGTTGTTTGGAAAACGCTTGCTGTGGAATGTGATGTACTCCTCCTAGAGAATTCATTCAATCACCTCCAAACTCAGTCAGCATGAAGTCAAGACATTGAGGATGCTAAATTGCGAACAGATTTTTGATATCTCGAACGGTTTGGCTGTGGCGAGGAATCGAATTTATGGCGAGAAAAGAGAAACACGAAGTGGAATAACTTCTGCATACATTAACTGATCTTGATGAAACTTCAGCAGTGTGTTCGTGGTAAGAGGCCGATCAGATCGATGTAGCTATTGTGAGTCAAAGTTATAGCGCCACCAACTGGCAGCAGGAAGTGTGTCACTTTCAACATGCTTTTGACAAAAGTGGGGGGGTTAGTTTTAACTACAGTAAAGAAAAAATAGTTTGTATATTGTTCTCATCAAGCCGGACAACTTTCTAATTTACATTCAATAGCTCTGGCCATCAGGAAGTCAGATATTTTGGTCTGAATGTGATTTTTTTTGCTAAATCAGCCTCTGAATTTTTAGCCACTCCTCTTAAACTATTTATTTTATTCGTACCAAACTTTTTCAACATGATGAAACTACATTAAATATGCTAAATTGTGAATGGATAATAAATATCTTAAACGGTTTTGCTATGGCGAGGGATTAAAGTAATGTCCAAAAAGGAAACACTAAAAATCTTCTAAAAATGTAATTATATACCATTTATTTCTATATAAAAGAATGCAAATATCACAACTAAACCCATTTTATTCTGTTTTTGCAATTCAAGAAGAATGAAAAAGTTAAAACAGGCTATTTAGTGCTATTTGGTTCAACAAAAAAGCAAACATAGGGCTATACTGCCCTCTTGTGTCCAAAAGGACATCAAAATAGTATATAAAACTTTTTACCAGGTAGGCCAATATTGTATTTAAATATACATTTATTAGGTATGTGTCTGAGGATATTTTCCCACCGGTTAATCGACGTGTGACACGAGTGGGTGCTTTTAAATCGCTAATATAATAGTGAAAGAAAAATAATGATAATGTTGCACACACAAATCACACACATGTGGGAAAGAATAAACAACACTAAACCGCCATTAGGTGTCGCCAGGCATCCATCTTAATAAGCGAGTCATTGATTCATTCGTTCAAACGATTCGTTCGAATGAGTCGATCATGATTAAGACAGATGTTTATGGATTGATCATTCAATCTTTGAGTCAACCGATTCGTTAAAAATGCTGAATCGTTCAGTTATGAGAAAACACGTGATAAGTGATGGTTCTGCCGTGATCTTTGTTGAACTATTTTCGCTGCTGAAACAGAACAAAAACAGTCAACATTGCATCTAAAATATAAGTGACTTAATTGTAACTGTTTATTAACCTGTTGTATGAAATCTAGGGGTGGGAGAAAAAATTGATTCTTAGATGCATCGCGATGCGGACGTGGACGATTCTGAATCGATTCACAAATGTCAAAAAATCGATTCTCTAAAAAAATATTTTTCTAATAACGTAATATTGACGGAAGGCAAAAGGCGGAACTCTAAGCGGACGTGCGTGCAGTCTGTGGCGCGCACATAACAGAGAAGTTTCTTCTGCTCACCAAGGCTGCATTTATTTGATTAAAAATACAAACAAAAACAGTAATATTGTAAAATAGTATTCCAATTTAAAACAGCTGCTTTCTATTTTAATATATTTTAAACTGTTATTTATTCCTGTGATCAAAGCTGAGTTTTCAGCATCATTACTCCAGTCGTCACTGTCACATGATCCTTCAGAAATTATTCTAATATGATGATTGATACTCAAGAAACATTCATTATTATTTTAAATGTCGAAAACAGTTGTGTACAGTCTTTGATGAATAGAAAGTTCAAAAGAACAGCATTTATCTGAAATCTAAAGCTTTTGTAACGTTAAACACTACCGCTCAAAAGTTTGTGGTTAGTAATAATTAAAATTTTACTTTTGGGGGAAAGAAATAAAATAAATCAGTACTTTTATTTATGAAGGATGAGTTAAACTGATCAACAGTTACAGTAAAGACATTTATAATGTTAAAAATATATATATTTGAAATATATGCTGTTCTTTTGAACTTTACATTCATCAAAGCATTTTGAAAAAAAAAATCTGTATCAACTGTTTTCAACATTGAAAATAATAATGAATATTTATTGAGCATCAATCATCATATTAGTATGATTTCTGAAGGATCATGTGACACTGAAGACTGGAGTAATGATGCTGAAAACTCAACTTTGATCACAGAAATGAATTACTATGTAAAATATTTTAAAATTGAAAACAGCTGTTTTAAATTGGAATAATATTTCACAATATTACTGTTTTTGTTTGTATTTTTAATCAATAAATGCAGCCTTGGTGAGCAGAAGAGACTTCTCCTAAAAACATTAAAAATCTTACTGACCCCAAACTTTTGAACAATAATATATATATAAATATATATATATATATATATATATATATATATATATATATACATATATATGTATGTGTGTGTATGTATGTATGTATATATATTAGGGGTGTGCAAAGCAGCCGGTATTTGTATCTGTATTTGTATTTGTTGAGAGGGGAAAAGTATTTGTATTTGTATTTGTATTCGAGTAAATTTCAAAATAGGTGTAAAAATCCATTTTTTTTGCGTTACACTTCTAATTTACGTTATAGTGTAAGTATTCTTTAATTATATCCATTATAATAATTATGGATATGCAATATTGGTTGATGTTTTTCCATAAATCCAGCAATGAACATGTAACAAGGAACGTCATTGAAAAGAAAATAACATAACAGCCATTACCTACGTTAATGTTACTCTGTCAACAGCCTATTGTCTAAATTACCAAGCTAACAGAGCTACTAGTGTTGTCACGGTGCCAAAATTTCAGTATTCGGTACCAATACCTGTGAAAATCCACGGTTCTCGGTAACAATTTCGGTAAAGCTTAATTTAGATTAAATTTACATATATTAAAGTTTATATCACGGTTACAAAGATGGAAACTGTAGTATTAAAAACACTACATTAATATTACATTTGTTAGATAACAATAGATAAAATGACCTAACAATAAACAATAGTTAGGCTATATACTGTCGCAATTATTCTCCTTGGGGTTCATTTAAAAATACATTTTTAAAATCAAAAGTTAACATTATTTATGTTAACATTATATAATGCACAATGAATGAAGTGAACAAACATGACCAATCAAGTGTTTGTATTAAATAACATTCACAAACATTAATTAATGTTGTAAAAATATATTGTTCACTCAATGTGTTGATGTTAGATGCGCATTAAGTAATGTTAATGAATGGTATCTTATTGTAGTGTTACCAAACAGGAGATAAAACATGTTTTATTTGACTTGACTGTACTTATATTTAATCCAAAACTGCATTCATATTTAATTTTAAAAGAGCTTTTTAAACCTGCTAAGAGTTATCCAGCCAAGAATAAGCCTAGAACTGCTTTTCTGACGGACTGATATTAATGACAAAATGACGGCTTTTTTATTTCATTTCTCATCTCCATAAATATATCTAAAGCTAATGCAAGGGCAAGAAATCAATTAATTATTTGCTGATACTTCGTAATCATGAAGAGCGCAGTTCGCACGCTTTCTCCTTTCCACAAGCGCTTGCCCTCCCGTGGCGTCTGTCGTTGCTATGCAGCGCGCCGCTCGCTTCTATTATAAGCGCGCTTGCCGCGCGCCTACATTTGAAATCTGCACGCGCAAAAAACGCGCTATGTGAACTACCCCTTATGACAACGTGACATTAGCCTAATCCAAAATATTTCAGCCACCACATCAGCAGCACCGCCGGTCGCCATGTCTCATGAGGAAACGCAGCTTTTTGATATAAAGTTTTTCTTGTTCCCGAATACAAATATTTTTAAAAGTATTTGTTCGAAATAAGTATTCGTAAAAAACACATTATTTGTGCTTTCCGAATACCGTATTCGGGTTCGGCTCCACCCCTAATATATATATATATACATATATATGTATGTGTGTGTATGTATGTATGTATATATATATATATATATATATATATATATATATATATAAATATAGCTGCGAGCAGCGATGGAGGGCCAAAGCCGGCGGTACCGCCACCCCGGTGCCTTTAGGTAACTAAAGGCACCGGGGTTGCGGTGCCACCGGCTTGGGCCCGTAATCGCTGCTCGCAGCTATATTTATTTTTTTTTTTTCAACCTTTCGGGCACTTTTGGGGCCCTTAACGTGCTCGAAAACTCTTGAAACTTTGCACACAGGTCAGAACCCGCGGCCATTAGGGCCGGGCTGAAGCTGGGACACTGGCGTGGCAGGGAGGCTCGACAGCGCCCCCTGGAACGGGGTCCGAAAACTTGGTCCATAAATCAAACACGCTTGCATGTAATAATATGAAACTTGGTACACATATAGATCTCATCGGGCCAAACAACTTTCGTACTTTTACTTTTTACGCCAGCCCAACAGGAAGTCGGCTATTATGGGTTGTTTGGAAACGCATGCTGTGGAATTTAATGTACTCCTCCTAGGGAATTCATCCATTCGCCTCCAAACTCAGTCAGCATGAAGTCAAGACATTGAGGATGCTAAATTGCGGACGGATTTTTGATATCTCGAACGGTTTGGCTGTGGCGAGGACACGAATTTATGGCGAATAATGGAAACAGGAAGTGTGTTATAACTTCTGCATACATTAACTGATCTTGATTAAACTTCAGCAGTGTGTTCGTTGTAAGAGGTCGATCACATGGATGTGACTATTGTGAGTCAAAGTTATAGCGCCACCAACTGGCAACAGGAAGTGTGTCCCTTTCAAAATGCTTTGAAATCACCCTCTTATTTTTACCCGATTTGCTTCAAACTTTATGTGTATAATGTAAACACACGGCAGATGTAGACCTGTGAAAGGATTTTTGATATCTTTAATACTGTTGCCATGGCAACGCTTCAAACTTTAATATTCTTTTTTGATGCTTTTGAGACTCTTAACATACTTGAAATTGGATGAAACTCGACAGACACATCACATTTATTAGCCAGTAGACATGTGCAAAGTTTCAGAAACGGGCGTGGTGAGGGGCTCAGTAGCGCCACCTTTAGTCATAAGTGGGGGGGTTAGTTTTATCAACAGCAACAAAACTTGGTATGTGTATTGTTCTCATCAAGACGGACAACTTTCTAATTTACATGAACTATCTCTGACCAACAGGAAGAGAGATATTTTGGTTTGAATGTGGATATTCTGAAGAATTTTCTCTCCCTCTCTCTGTGTCTCTGTGTGTGTGAGGGGAGGGGGGGATTTGACTATTGCTTTTACATTGTTAATCAAGGTTTCAGGGGCTTTTGGGGTCCTTAACGTGCTCAAAAACTCTTGTAACTTTGCACACAAGTCAGAACCCCCTGCCATCAGGGACGGGCTGAAGCTGGTACCCGGGCGTGGCAGGGGGGCTCAACAGCGCCCCCTTGAACGGGGGTCCCAAAACTTGGTCCATAGATCAAACACGCTTGCATTAATTAATATGAAACTCGGTACACATATAGATCTCATCGGGCCGAACAACTTTCCCCTGGTCAAGTTTTACGCCAGCCCAACAGGAAGTCGGCTATTATGGGTTGTTTGGAAAACGCTTGCTGTGGAATGCGAAGTACTCCTCCTAGAGAATTCATCCAATCCCCACCAAACTCGGTGTGCATGAAGTCAAGACATTGAGGATTCTAAATTGCGGACGGATTTTTGATATCTCGAACGGTTTGGCCGTGGCGAGGAAACGAATTTATGGCGAGAAAAGAGAAACACGAAGTGGTATAACTTCTGCATACATTAACTGATCTTGATGAAACTTCACCAGTGTGTTCGTGGTAAGAGGCCGATCAGATGGATGTAACTATTGTGAGTCAAAGTTATAGCGCCACCAACTGGCAGCAGGAAGTGTGTCACTTTCAAAATGCTTTTGACAAAAGTGGGGGGGTTAGTTTTACCCACAGTTTTAAAAATCAGTACGTACATTGGTCTCATCGAGCCGGACAACTTTCTAATATACAGTTATTAGCTTCGACCAATAGGAAGTCAGATATTTTGGTTTGAATGTGAATTTATTTGCAAATTCAGCCTCTGCTTTTTACCCACTCCTGCTAAGTGTTTTTTTTTTTATTCACACCAAACTTTTTTAACACGATGAAAATACATTAAAGATGCTAAATTGTGAACGGATATTAAATATTTCAAACGGTTTTGACATGGCGAGGGATTAAAATAATGTCAAAAAAGGAATCAGAAAACATCTCATATCTTCTTAAAATTTAATTATACACCATTTATTTTTATATAAAATTATACAAATATCAGAACTAAACCGAAACAGAACTAGTTTTGGGTTTATTCAGTTTTTTTCAATTCAAGAATTATGTACAAGTTTAAAATCAGCCAGAATGCGCTATTTAGTAAAAAAAAAAAAGTCATACATAGGGCTATACTGCCCTCTTGTGTTCAAAATCAGGTAGGCCCATTGTATATTGTATTTATATATAAATATAATAGCGATGTGACTGAGAATTTTTTCCCACTGGTTAATTGATGTGTGACACCGCGGCGGGGGCTTTTAAATCGCTAACTTAAAGGGATACTCCACTTTAAATGGAAAATTCTGTCATCATATACTCACCCTCATGTTGTTTCAATCCTTTATTAATTTCTATCTTCTGCTGAACAGAAAGGAAGATATTTAGAAGAATGTCAGTAACCAGACAGTTTCTGGTCTCATTGACTTCCATAGTATACATTTTTTTCCTACTATGGAAGTCAATGGGATCAGAAACTGTCTGGTTACTGACATTCTCCTAAATATCTTCCTTTCTGTTCAGCAGAAGAAAGAAATTCATAAAGGATTAAAACAACATGAGGGTGAGTATATGATGAGCGAAAGTGAAATACGGACATCCTAAAAAACATTCACTCTGTTCTGCTCGTTCCTCGCTGTAGACGTGTTATTGCCCATGCAGCCGTGAGCATTTTAGTTTCATTTAAAAAATAGCGCCATTTCGGGGGTGGGATTGCTTGAATGTTTTTTTACAAAAGCACAATGTTGTGTTTTATTGCGAGTGTACATAAATATAAGGGTGTATTCACACCAGGAAAGTCCGATAGTTCACTTGCTTTGGTCCGGACCAAATAGAATGTTGATTTTTTTTTGTTTGGTACGGTTCGTTTTCACACTGCTCTTTTTACAAGTGAACCAAAATGTGTAAACAAAACCACACGTGTGCTAAGGTCGTCCATTCATTGGACAGGAATTCTCAAGCAGGGAAAAGCAGGAAGTGCAAAAAAAAGCAAAAAAAAAAAAAAAAAGCAGGAGATATTTCGTAATGTAATCACCTATTTGTTATTTTACTGATTTGGTGTTATTCTTTACAAACGCAATATGAAGAAACTATGGTAGTATAGATAAAAGCCCGCCCGCACTGACAATTGATTGCTTGGGTCCTTACATGCGCTTCGTGAGGCACACTAGCTGGCACACACACGCAAGGTCTCTCGCTCCCTCTCTCTGCCGTGCGCGCACTCTTGCTCGCTCGCTCTAGATTTCCGGAGATTTTAAATGATTTGCGGGCATTCATGCGCTTCTATCGACATGCGGGAGACTGCCGGAACTTCCGGGAGACTTTGGATGTCTGTATAATAAGACACCATTATGCCAAAATGTCAGTTTTGTTAAGTATCCTCATAAGAGCAGTCAAATAAAAAGACGCAGTTTTCTGCAGTTGGGTTGGTTCATGTTCACACCGTAAATGAACCGTACCAGAGTTCGTTTGGAACCGTACCGAGACCACCTCTTCAGCTGGGTCTCGGTTCGATTGTTTGGTCCGCACCCGAGTTCGATTGCTGTATTCACACCTGCCCAAAAGGTCCGCACCAAGGGGGGAAACGAACTAGAGTTCGATTCAATCGAACCAAACAAGGCAGGTGTGAATACACCCTAAGTAAACACAGTGCAGTTTAAATGATGTCCTGTATGAACAAACTGATGGAGTAGCCTATGTTTTTATGTTTCCACTGTTCGATCGCACCCACGCCTCACACACACACACACACACACACACACACACACACACACACACACACACACACACACACACACACACTGTGCATTCCAGCATTGCAATCTTGACATCGCAGCCGGTTCATTACAGCCGTAATAAAATATAATAATAAATATAAATAGTCAACCTATTTGCAGCAAATGATGGTAGATTTTAGATCAATATATTTGTTTTCCTTACAATTTTAATTAACACTAACTTTATTCTCATCTGAATTATAAATAATTTATTTCTGTATAAAATAATACTACCATTAAAAAATATATTTGATTGTCTTTTTTAATCAATGGAGAATGTGTGACTTAAAAATAAACAGATTAGTGCTTGGTTTGAGGACAAGAAATGAAAACCAATGCAATATGATGAATGTCCAAAAACGTTCGCTCTTCTCTGCCCGTTCCTCGCCTCGCCATATATATATATATATATATATATATATATATTTATATTTTGTTACATATATAATGTATATATTATATTTTTTTTGTTACATATATATATATATATATATATATAAATATAGCTGCGAGCAGCGATGGAGGGCCCAAGCCGGTGACACCGCCACCCCGGTGGCTTAAGGCACCAGGGTGGCGGTGCCACCGGCTTGGGCCCGCCATCGCTGCTCGCAGCTATATTTATTATTATTATTATTGTTGTTCAAGGGTTCGGGGGCTTTTGGGGCCTTTAACGTGCTCAAAAACTCATGAAACTTTGCACACAGGTCAGAACCTGCGGCCATTAGGGCCGGGCTGAAGCTGGTACCCGGGCGTGGCAGGGGGGCTCAACAGCGCCCCCTGGAACGGAATCCGAACACTTGTCCATAAATCAAACACACTTGCATATAATAATATGAAACTCGGAACAGATATAGATCTCATCGGGCCGAACAACTTTCGTGCTCTAAGTTTTACGCCAGCCCAACAGGAAGTCGGCTATTATGGGTTGTTTGGAAACGCATGCTGTGGAATTTAATGTACTCCTCCTAGGGAATTCATCCAATCGGCTCCAAACTCGGTCAGCATGAAGTCAAGACATTGAGGATGCTAAATTGCGGACGGATTTTTGATATCTCGAACGGTTTGGCCGTGGCGAGGAAACGAATTTATGGCGAATAATGGAAACAGGAAGTGTGTTATAACTTCTGCATACATTAACTGATCTTGATTAAACTTCAGCAGTGTGTTCGTTGTAAGAGGCCGATCACATGGATGTGACTATTGTGAGTCAAAGTTATAGCGCCACCAACTGGCAGCAGGAAGTGTGTCCCTTTCAAAATGCTTTGAAATCACCCTCTTATTTTTACCCGATTTGCTTCAAACTTTATGTGTATAATGTAAACACACGGCAGATGTAGACCTGTGAAAGGATTTTTGATATCTTTAATACTGTTGCCATGGCAACGCTTCAAACTTTAATATTCTTTTTTGATGCTTTTGAGACTCTTAACATACTTGAAATTGGATGAAACTCGACAGACACATCACATTTATTAGCCCGTAGACATGTGCAAAGTTTCAGAAACGGGCGTGGTGGAATGGGTCAGTAGCGCCACCTTTAGTCAAAAATGGGGGTTTAGTTTTTCCTAGAATCACAAAACTTGGTATGTGTATTGTTCTCATCAAGACGGACAACTTTCTAATTTACATGAACCATCTCCGACCAACAGGAAGAGAGATATTTTGGTTTGAATGTGGATTTTCTGAAGAATTTTCTCTCCCTCTCTCTGTGTCTGTGTGTGTGTGAGGGGAGGGGGGGATTTGACTCTTGCTTTTATATTGTTAATCAAGGTTTCAGGGGCTTTTGGGGTCCTTAACGTGCTCAAAAACTCTTGAAACTTTGCACACAGGTCAAAACCCACGGCCATCAGGGCCGGGCTGAAGCTGGTACCCGGGCGTGGCTGGGGGGCTCAACAGCGCCCCCTTGAACGGGGTTCTAAAACTTGATCCATATATCAAACACGCTCGCATGAATTAATATGAAACTCGGTACACATATAGATCTCATCGGGCCGAACAACTTTACCCCGGTCAAGTTTTACGCCAGCCCAACAGGAAGTCAGCTATTATGGGTTGTTTGGAAAACGCTTGCTGTGGAATGTGAAATACTCCTCCTAGAAAATTCACCGTGTCCCCTTCAAACTCGGTGTGCATGTAGTCAAGACTTTGAGGATGCTAAATTGCGGACGGATTTTTGATATCTCGAACGGTTTGGCTGTGGCGAGGAATCGAATTTATGGCGAGAAAAGAGAAACACGGAAGTGGAATAACTTCTGCATACATTAACTGATCTTGATGAAACTTCAGCAGTGTGTTCGTGGTAAGAGGCCGATCAGATGGATGTAGCTATTGTGAGTCAAAGTTATAGCGCCACCAACTGGCAGCAGGAAGTGTGTCACTTTCAACATGCTTTAGACAAAAGTGGGGGGGGTTAGTTTTAACTACAGTAAAGAAAAAATATTTTTTATATTGTTCTCATCAAGCCGGACAACTTTCTAATTTACATTCAATAGCTCTGGCCATCAGGAAGTCAGATATTTTGGTCTGAATGTGAATTTTTTTGCAAAATCAGCCTCTGAATTTTTAGCCACTCCTCTTAAACTATTTATTTTATTCGTACCAAACTTTTTCAACATGATGAAACTACATTAAATATGCTAAGTTGTGAATGGATAATAAATATCTCAAACGGTTTTGCTATGGCGAGGGATTAATGTCCAAAAAGGAAACACTAAAAATCTTCTAAAAATGTAATTATATACCATTTATTTCTATATAAAAGTATACAAATATCACAACTAAACCCATTTTATTCTGTTTTTGCAATTCAAGAAGAATGAAAAAGTTAAAAACAGGCTATTTAGTGCTATTTGGTTCAACAAAAAAGCAAACATAGGGCTATACTGCCCTCTTGTGTCCAAAAGGACATCAAAATAGTATATAAAACTTTTTACCAGGTAGGCCAATATTGTATTTAAATATACATTTATTAGGTATGTGTCTGAGGATATTTTCCCACCGGTTAATCGACGTGTGACACGAGTGGGTGCTTTTAAATGGCTAATATAAAAGTGAAAGTAAAAAAACGGACGTCCGCACGGACATTGATAATGGTGCACGTTGGAAAGAATGATACTTTTAAACATAACACTAAACCGCCATTAGGTGTCGCCAGGCAACCATCT